>NC_064245.1:30843382-31143823 GCF_003254725.2 Canis lupus dingo
TCTCCATTCAGTCAAAAATCCACATAAAACTTTTGGCTTCCCAAAAACCTAACTCTTAATAGTTAATAATAGTTTACAATAATATAAACAGTTGGTTAACATATATTTTATATGCTGTAATATCATATACTGTATTCTTACAATAAGGTAACTTAGAGAAAAGAAAATGTTATTAAGAAAATTGTAAGGAAGGGAAAATACATTTAGAGTATTGTACTATATTTATTGAAATAAATAACCTGTACATTTCAAACTGGTGCAAAATAGATTTTTTGACTTTTGCAGAACATTTTTTCTTCTTGAGCATTTTTGAAAAAGAGATGTATTAGTTCTGCTTCAGAAATCACCCAGAACCAAACTTATTCCAATATTTCTTAATTTTGTTCATTTATGCAGGCTTTTTAAAAAGCATCTCATATTCATAATAAATCAGTGACAAAACTAGATAATATAAGGAGACTTTGGTTTATTCTGCTAAACTCCACCTTGTATTAAAATAATAAAGTGGGATCCCTGGGTGGCGCAGCGGTTTGGCGCCTGCCTTTGGCCCAGGGCACGATCCTGGAGACCCGGGATCGAATCCCACGTCAGGCTCCCGGTGCATGGAGCCTGCTTCTCCCTCTGCCTGTGTCTCTGCCTCTCTCTCCCTCTCTCTGTGTGACTATCATAAATAAATAAAAATTAAAAAAAAATAAATAAAATAATAAAGTGACACACTAAGGCTCATCAGTACTTGTCACCATTTTCCTTTAAATTATAGGAATACACATGCTATAAATGAAAATGTAATGAGAGCGGTAAAAAAGTATAAGTCGCTACAGGTGCTTAAGAGTTAAGGCTTCAGAATGCAGACCTTCGACCTAAGCTACAGAGCTTTAGAACAACTAAAATTCTTCAAGTATACATAAATATATTACAGAGAGGCAGATGCTCAGATTTTTGTAAGACTGCCAAATTAGGGGGCAGCCCAGGTGGCTCAGCCGTTTAGCACCGCCTTCAGCCCAGGGCGTGATCCTGGAGACCTGGGGTCGAGTCCCACGTGGGATCCCTGCATGGAGCCTGCTTCTCCCTCTGCCTGGGTCTCTGCCTCTCTCTCTCTCTCTCTCTCTGTATTTCTCATGAATAAATAAATAAAATCTTAAAAAAAAAAAAAAAAAAAAAGACTGGGCAGCCCGGGTGGCTCAGCGGTTTAGCGCCATGTTCAGCCCAGGGCCTGATCCTGGAGTCCTGGGATCGAGTCCCACGTCGGGCTCCCTGCATGGGGCCTGCTTCTCTCTCTGCCTGTGTCTCTGCCCCCGCTCCTGTGTCTCATGAATAAATAAAATCTTAAAAAAAAAAAAGACTGCTAAATTATAGCATACTTTTTAATATTTTACGTAACTTGTGTATAAGTTGAGAAAGATCTTTCATGGTGGGAATTTTTTCTAATATAAAGCTCGGGATTATTTACATTCTGTTTTTAGCTTTTAATTATTGTACTGTTTTATATGCCAAAAGAGGCAAAATTGAAGAAAAATGACATTGAGTTCTTCAAGTATTTATTGTCCTTGCTAAAGTATTTGTTGTCATTAGCAGACGTGGGCTCTGGCTGTTAAGCTCTCTCCACCCTTTATGTCCACAGTGACACCTTATTATTGTGGTAATCATTTAACCCCTCCCCTATTTGTTGTACAATAATACATTCGAATTTTAGCAGAACTAGAAAGTAAATAAAGTAATAGATCGCTATTAGTATTCTCATGCATAGCCTTTTCCCATGTGTATATAAAATCAGTCACATACTAATAAACACACATACTTTAATAGTTGCCTTTTTCTACCAAGAAATGTAATTTCATATACACTATTTTATAACCAGCTTTTTAAAAATAATTAAGCCCATTTCCCATCGGTAAATGTGAGTCTTTATCTCTTTGTCTTTTAATATGGATGTGCATGCAGGATTTACCTACTCACCTAATATTAAACATTTAGTGTATTTTCAGTTTGTCTATTTATTTATTTATAATAAATAAATAATATATTATAAGTAGTGCTACAGGAGCATCCTGACATATATACCATCCATGTCATGTGTGTGTGTGCATCTTTGTACACTAATCCACTTATTTCCTTAGAATACATTTCTAGAAGTAGAATTATTAAGACAAAAACTGTGCGTACTTCTGAGGACTTTTTTGTATTCTCATTGCCAAACTATTTCATTTAAAAAGTTGAACCAGCTACACTCCCAGTTCAGTTTTCTTTTGTTATGTTGACAGTGAATGTTGTAATTCAGTTAATTCTCGCTAGTCTTAGACTAAAAGTGGTATTTTTGCCTCTTGGCCTTCTGCATTTCTTCAGTGAATTGACTATTCATGTTCTGTCCATTTTTCTTTTGGGTTAACAGTGCACTGTTAATTTGTTACTAATAAATTGATCCATCCAACAAATCCCTCTGACTCTGTAACAATAAGTATAGTTGTATTCCTTTCACATGAGTAAGAGAAAAGAGATCTGACAAGTCTTTGAACCCTTCTAGACTTCTGTTCATTAGAATTTTGTTCATTACATTTTTGTTACATCATCAATAAAAATTTCTTTATTGATAATGTTAGAAAAATCCAGTTAGCCTCCTAAATTGGCACACTGCGTGACTCAAATGGGAGGTGGAAGAAAAGGCTAGACTTGGCATCCATCATCTCTTATTTTAAATATGTTCATTTTTCATAGTTCATTTACTGTGAAGATGCTGTATATGTCAGCTTATCATTTTCAACACTAGGTCCATAAAAAATCAAGGGCACGATTCCTGAAATTATGCTTCATCTAATTAAAACTAGTGAACACTACTAAATCAGATGAAACCTGCCTCAATGATTTTGACTCAGTCTGTTTTTTATAATGATAGCAGAAGTTACTATTAATATTTTGTAGTGTATCAAATTTTGAACCTAATAAAATGTTAAATTTGGCTTTTGTTGTTGTCATCCATCTTAATGGCCCCTTCCAGTTATTTTTGATATGCTGTCATAACTGAAAACAATAAACAAAGCAGATCATTGGGGTAAATTTAAAGTGTCAGTGTGATCACAAATGCCTGAGTCACTGCCCCAATAGTAACACTTAATACTTCAGATTTTATTGTAGTGAACATGAAATAAGTTATAGTGAGATTTTACCTGTTATCACCTCTCTCCTTAATCTCCATGTTATTACATCAGGGAAGATGCCCTAATGGATAAAGATTCCATGATAAAAACTTTGCAGGGATGGTTACTCCAGTATTCCTCTTGTTTATTTATTGAACTTTTTCAAGCCCTCTTAACTCAGGAAAGTACATAAGAACAAAAGACTAAACACTTTTCCTAGATGCAGTGGTAACTAGGGTAGGAATGCCATTTTTCACCTATCTAGAAAGACAAAAAATTTTATTTATTTATTTATTTATTTATTTATTTATTTATTTATTTATACTTATTTATTTATCTATTTATTTTTTAAAGATTTTATTTATTCATTCATGACGGACACAGAGAAAGAGGCAGAGACACTGGCAGAGGGAGAAGCAGTCCCCCTGCAGGGAGCCTCTGGTGGGACTTGATTCTGGAACCCCGAGGTCATGCCCTGAGCCAAAGGCAGGCACTAAACCACTGGGCCACACAGGGATCATCCCCCAGAAGGATCATTTTAAATATGCTTACTGTACTTTGTTTTAACCTATGTGAACAGCTATCACTTTATATTTGTGGAATCTAGTGTCTTTGGGACCAGAACACAAAAATATCTTCTCATTATTCAAACATTTGAAATAACTAATCAGGAGTAAGCCCCCAAACAAAAACAAAATTACCTGCATACTCTCCAACAAAAGAGCTTACGTGGCAGTGTTTTTTTGAAACAGAACTCTTTGTTTTTAAAGATTTTGTTTTTGTTTTTAAAGATTTTATTTATTTACTAGAGATGCACAGAGAGAGGCAGAGGGAGGAGCAGGCTCCCTGTGGGGAGCCCGATGTGGGACTCGATCCCAGGACCCCAGGATCACGACCTGAGCCAAAGGCAGATGCTCAACCACTGAGCCACCCAGGCACCTAGAACTCTTTGTTTCTTAACAGAGTAAAATCCTGCATTCTTTCACAAGTAGTCTAGTTAAAGTAGGTCTTACTCCTGGGAAGCATTTCTTTCTGCTTTTAATCTCATAATGTAGGTGTTCTTAACTCCTAGTGCCCCATCTATAAAGTACATATTAAGATCTTTGGATCTAAAAAGGGTAAAATTTTTTCCCAATCACCATATGGCACAGACAAATGAATCAAGCCAGTGCTACAGCGGTGGTTTTATTTATGCATACTAACTGGAGCTTCTTTATTCCTTTCTCTTTGGGAATTCAGGTACGTTTTGTATGTCTTTATAATTTGGAAATCTTGCATTAGTCCTCCTTACTCAGAGCAGATTTCAAAATCAGAGGTACACACATTTTTCCAGGCAGACCCCTAGAGTCATATTTTGTAGCAAAGTGTAGAATATGGGGCACTTGGCTGGCTCAGCTAGAAGAGCAAGGGACTCTTGATCTGGGGATCATGAGTTCGAGCTCTATGTTGGGTGTAGAAATTACTTAAATAAATGCTTTAAAACAAAAAAAAATTTTAAGGGCAGCCCGGGTGGCTCAGCGGTTTAGCGCCACCTTCAGCCCAGGGCGTGATCCTGGAGAGCCAGGATTGAGTCCCATGTCAGGCTCCCAGCATGGAGCCTGCTTCTCCCTCTGCCTGTGCCCGCCCCCCCGTGTCTCATGAATAAATAAAATTAAAAAAATAATAATAGAATTTTTTAAATTACAGAACGTACTATTAGTCACATTTTTAAATTTCTTTCAAGTCTGTAGCCCAACACCATTCACATTGTTTTGAGGACTATGAATAAGAGTATAAAATGTTATGTTAGTGTTTTATTTAGTAGAAAAATAGATTGTAGAACCTCAATATAAAATTTTTCTCAAAAACATTTTTATAATTTTTACAAATTAGGGAGACATTAAAGCCATACCTACAAACAAAAATGCACTCTGAAATCTGGAAAACTTTATGTAGTAGAAGTACATGATGCTACTGTAATATATTGATAACATCCTTTTGCGTGGAAAAATTTTACCCCAGAGTTAATAATTTTAGCATTTTTTTGTCTCAAAACCATTAATATATTTATTTCAAAATATTTGTACACTATTCTTATTCTATTCTGTATTCCTAATAAACATAGTAAATTTTATCTAAGATAAGTAAACTTAGGAATAAATCAAGTGGAAGTATAATATACTATTTCCAACTCTTTCCTGCCTTCTCTAATGTACTTATTATATAAAATGAAATTATAAGTAAAAGATTAGAAAATGGAGCTTAGAAAAAGTGTCTTTGAATAGATGATAAAGAAGCAACTCCTTCAGAAACCATCTTTTTATCACTTCACTTCTTTTTAAAAACATTTCAGGGCAAAAAAAAACAAAAAAAACAAAAACAAAAAAAAAAAACAAACAAAAAAAAACAAAACAAAAAAACATTTCAGGGCAGCCCTGGTGGCGCAGCGGTTTAGTGCTGTCTGCAGCCCAGGGTGTGATCCTGGAGACCCAAGATCAAGTCCCACGTTGGGCTCCCTGCATGGAGCCTGCATCTCCCTCTGCCTGTGTCTCTGCCTCTCTCTCTCTCTCTCTCTCTCTCTCTCTCTCTCTGTGTTGCTCATGAATAAATGAATAAAAATCTATTAAAAAAATAAAAATATTTAAAACTAAGAGTTTGCAAATAGCACTCACATGAAATCTTACCAATAAATGTGATTGTGGATTCTCAGAGTGTGAAATACTTAGTTTTGTTTATATAAGATGTATAGGAGTAATTTATGATAGTTAAAAGCACAGATTTTACTTAAATTTCAGTAAAAAGACTAATTTAGTTAATTTAAAAGAAGATACTAAAAGATGATTATTTGCAAATGTTTGTATATATAAATATTTCATTTTCCCTAAAAGAATGTAAAACAGTGAAATTGGAGTCAAATAAATGGGGGATTTTTTTTTTTTTTTTAACTTGGTTTATAATCATGGTAGAAGTGAAGTTTGTTAGTGAAGTAATGAAAGTTATCTTGTCATATAACAAACTTTCTATTAATCTTTATAGTCTTAAACATAGAACTACTGGACTAGATCCATTTCTTTGTGTCCCTTTTACCCTTAGTGTCACATGATTTTATGTTTTAAGACATTATCTCTATAAGGAAACATTTTATGGTAAAGAAAGGAATTTTTTTTTTCCAGAAAATGCTTATTTTGCTCACTTGATGAACTTTAGGCCAATATATGTTTTTTTTTTTTTCAATATGTTATTTGAGTGAAGCATCTTCCTTCTCTGCGTGTCCCCCACCCCTTGCCCCGCCCCTGTCATTAACCTGTAATATGATATCTGGAATGTGGACTAAACTCTTCAACACTATTTAAAATCTACTAACCTTTGTGCATTTGGTTGCTCAGCTTTCTAAGAACATTTCTGAGCTTAAATAAACTCAATACCATTCTGTTTTAGAGATTATGTCATGGCTATTCATTGGATATGAATTCTTTTTTTTTTTTTTTTTTGGATATGAATTCTTATGGCTTTATTTTTCTTTCCAAGGTTGAAGAGATGGTGCAAAACCATATGACTTATTCATTACAGGATGTAGGTGGAGATGCTAATTGGCAGTTGGTTGTAGAAGAAGGAGAAATGAAGGTAATTTACAGTAAGATATTATAGGTTGCTAATTGCAGGTGTTATAGCATATTATCATCACTAACCATTGATGTGAATGACGGCAGCATTTTAAATTTTCTTTTGAACAGATTATTACATATGATCAAAAAACCACTAGATACTAGGAAGTAAAATGTACTTTGGCTTTTACACAGTTTCTTTATGATCTCAATAAAAACCTTTGTACAAACCATTCTGTTTTGCCTGGGCCATGGAGAAAATACAATTTGGGTGTTTAGATGTTAGGAAGTCATAATTAGTTGATGGTTTTCTATTTGGATATTTCTATTTGGTCTATATATCACTTCTTATCCTTTCTCTCACTGCATCTTCTATCAATATTTGGAGGTGAGTCTGCTAATTTTGTTCACATCTGTAAGCACAAGAGACAGAGAATAAGATCAAGGAATAAGATTTAGAGATGGATTCAAAACAGCAGCTGCACTGAATTTTGATTTTTGAATTTGGTATACTTATGCCCAAGGCGCTGTGCTAAAGATAAAGTGATGTTTAATAAGACTTTCTCCAAGCTGAAACTCGTTGGGGAAGAAGGATATTGACATTTAAAGATACTGTTACTTGTGTCTATCTGATAACATATTGAATGATGCGCACAGATTAGTGGAGAAAATTGGAAAAGAAAGAGCTCTTATATGAAACAGATTGTTTTTTACTGGATAAGCATTTGAACTATGTCTGGAAATCGAAGCAACATTGTGACAAAGGTGAAGCCAAGGGTATTTTAGACAAAAAATATAACACAAGTGAAAACATGAAAGCAAATTTCTTACTCAGGAATTCTTTTCATAGACTGTGTTTACCACAATTATTCTAGCAATAGAGATACAATATCAGATGTTGGAATTTCCTTTCCTCCTGAATAGGGAACTAATTAAGAAATCAGAAGAGATGGGGTGGCTCAATCAATTAAGCGTCTGCCATCAGCTCAGGTCGTGATCCCAGGCTCCTGGGATCAAGCCCCTCATAGTGCTCCCTGCTCAGTGGGGAGTCTGCTTCTCGCTTTCCCGCTGCCCCGTATCCTCACTGGTGCTCTGTCTCTTGCTCTGTTCTCTTTCTCAAATAAATAAAATCATTAAAAAAGAAGTAAGAGACAAGCAAATGAGATACCAGAATGCTAACTATAAATTTAATAAGCTAATTGAAGAATATGGCTTTAGATCAGCAGCCACAAGGTCTTGCTAATATATTAACTCAAAATTAAACAATGTTTCTGACATAGCTAGATAATCAATCACAGGCCTTCTCCACAAGTGTAAGCCCAAAAAGAAAACCAAGACGCATGCTCTCTGTAGAAAAAGAAGTGAGCCAAGACTTCCAGTCCTATTTTATACTCAACAGTTGGTTAATTCATTGTTGTACCCCGAGGAAGGGAGAAGTGAAAGGGTGAAGAAAAACCAGGAGTGATCATCTGGATGAAGTCCCTCCATGTGGAATGAAAAATAGAGAATAAATGTTCCTACAGCCCACAACACTAGAGAGAGAGAGAGCTTGGATTATGGAGAGTATAAAATAGCCTACCAAGGAGAATAGTCTCTTGTCTGTAGCAGTAGGCTAGCCACTATATAAGGAAGAAACTAAAAACCAAGCATACCATTTAAGAGAATCAGGTACATGGGGATGAAAGCTTACCTAAGTAAGAGAAGTAACCAGTAATAGAGAAGTCAAGCTGTTGGATGTCTTATAGAAGGTTAGTAACAAGCTTAAGAGCCATATGAAGTATGAGGAGAGGATTTAAAAGTCTGAAGTTTCCAATTTGTGTAACTGGTTTTCCATTTTTTAGCCATCTCAATAATGTGAATAAATAAACATGTAGGGAAAAGTAGTTTGATGAGAAAGATTTTAAGAGAGAAACTGTATGTGAAATGCCAAAGATTTTAAGAGAGAAACTGTATGTGAAATGCCTAACAGTTTCTGGACCCATAAAGCACTCCATAGAGAGCTGGTTCTTCCTACAGTAACATGATTATTCATTTCTCGAAAGAACTTACTGCAAAATTTCCTAAAGTAGCAAACCCTATAATTTTGAGGTAATTAATTTTAGAACTTTAGGTACACAACATCAGTATTTAAAGCAAGATAGTATGGGGCGCCTGGGTGGCTCAGTCAGTTAAGCCTCCAACTCTTGATTTCGGTTCAGGTTATGATCTCAGGGTTCTGAGATCAAGCTCTGTGTTGGGCTCTATCCTGGATGTGGAGAGCCTGCTTAAGATTCTCTCTCTCTCTCTCTCTCCACCCCCCTTCCTCAGACCCTCCCTCCTACTCACATGCAAAATGCTCTAAGGAAATAAATAGCCAAGATAGCATAGATCTTCATGCCATTTTAGCTTTGAGTCATTGATTCAACAAATAATTGAGAGCCTACTGTGTTTGAGATACTATTTTAGATGCTGGGTATGTAGAATTGAACAACATTGCTTTAAATCAATATCCTTAGGGGATCCCTGGGTGGCGCAGCGGTTTGGTGCCTGCCTTTGGTCCGGGGCACGATCCTGGAGGCCTGGGATCAAGTCCTGCTGCGTCGGGCTCCCTGCATGGAGCCTGCTTCTCCCTCTGCCTGTGTCTCTGCCTCTCTCTCTCTTTCTCTGTGTGACTATCATGAATAAATAAATAAAATCTTTTAAAAAAAATCAGTATCATTAAGGAGATGATTTTTTTATGTGTTGCCTGTTAATTTTAAGAATATCTTCTTTAGGTATATAGAAGGGAAGTAGAAGAAAATGGAATTGTTCTGGATCCTTTGAAAGCTACTCATGCAGTGAAAGGTGTTACAGGACATGAGGTCTGCAATTACTTCTGGAATGTTGATGTTCGCAATGATTGGGAAAGTAAGCTGCCACTATTAATATATCGTAATATAATTATTATTTTGAATGTAATGTCAAATCCAACCCCATGTTTTGCATCTCATTTACAGTTTACAAAGTCAATGTAGAAAATATCTGGAAAATCTGATAATAGCTTGCATTTACTTTTTGTTTTTACTTACATTTAAATAGAGCTTTACAGTGAAGTAATGCTTGTACAGTGAAACACTGTACAAAATGTTTCTGTGTTACAGCATTTGATCCAGTACTTCAATAATCCTGCATGATAAGTAGGTAAAAAAGTAAAAATCAGGATAAGTGACTTGTCAGAAGCCACAGAGCCTAGTTAGTAGAAAGGCCAATACTAAAACTAAAGGTTTCTGTCTTATCACCTACTTTCCCAAACTGTTTTGTTTCTCTAGTAATCCCAAGACAAATCCTGCTGTGGTCTGCTTAGAGTTATTCTTGGGGTATGTTTGTTGTTTGTATGTATTTGTTCCTCTTAGGCACCAAATTTCATAAATATAGATAATTTCGAACATCGTAAGATGTGTATTAGTGACAGTTTGATATTCTTTTTCCACAAATATAGTCACCTAAGCCTAGACAGAAGAGTTTATTCAACTTCAGTAAATTAGAGATTACAGGAAATGGTCATAGTGTTAGATAGGAATTTGTGTCTGAGTAATGCAGTGTGATTAGAATTGCTTTCTAGATAATTGGTCCAGAGGAAATGAGATTTCCTGGTGATCAATCCTCATGGCCACTGTCTGTAGCCCTAGTAGGAAGTATTAACTACCTTCCATTTGAACTTGGTCCTGCTCATGTTATCACAGGGTCCAGCAATATAACTGAGTTAATCACATTCTAGGAAGAGGTAATGTATATTTTTGGCTACTAATATTTTTTTCTTCATTTCAGCAACTATAGAAAACTTTCATGTGGTGGAAACATTAGCTGATAATGCAATCATCGTTTATCAAACGCACAAGGTAAAAATCTCTTCATCCCAAAAGGATTTCACTGTAGTTCAAAGTGAGACGTGTATAAATTCTCTAAAAGTAAAATTTGGCAGGAAATCAAATGCCGTAAAAGATCCAAAGACTTTGTTAATGATGCATGAACGTCACATATTTGAAAGGATATCAGTTCATTCAAAGCTGAACCTAAGACAAGAACCTGAGAAATATCCAGGAACAGTGTGTTTGATAAAGATCTCCAGTTAGTTATGTCCACTTAAAATTTAGAAAATACTGAAATCCTGTTAAATATTTTTGTAGCGTCTAGTCTTTATAGGCGGTAAATGATCATTACCAAATACAAAAGTGAATCAGCATTTCCTGTGACCATGGTAATGAAGGGAATGGAAAGTATGTATGTTAAGTCATGTAAGTGGATTATCTGAAAGCATGGGGAAATTGCTAAGCATAACTATTAAGAAGTTGGTCATATACCAGAGCACACAGAAACGTCATTTAAATTAGTTCACTTTCTTCCTTTTCTTTTTTCTTTTTTAAATGGTTTTATTTATTTATTTATTTGAAAGATACAGAGATAGAGAATATGAGCAGGAAGGAAAAGGAAAAGCAGACTCCTTATGGAGCAACTTGCTCAGTGCAGGGCTTCATCCCAGGACCCCCGGGATTGTGATCTGAGCTGTAGGCAGATGCTTAACCAACTAAGCTACCCAGGTGCCCCTGAATTAGTTCACTTTCATTTCACTTTTCCTTCATCTCTTTCTCTGCTATTCTTAGATATTTAAAATTAAAGAATTAATATTTCTCTTACCTTATTCTTCTCTGTTTCCTGAAAATTGCCGAGTAATATATTGTGTAAAAAACAATAAATGGGGATAGTATGTGGGAGGAAGGGGAAAATAAATGAAGGGAATTAAGAGGTGCAAACTTCCAGTTATAAAAAGTAGAGCATAGGAAAGGTAGTAATATTTGTAATAAGGTTACAATAACAGATGGTGACTACACCTTTTGTGGTGAGCCCTGAGTAATATATAAAATGGTCAAATCAGCATGTTGTATACCTGAAAATAATATAACCTTCAATTTTTAAAAAGGAAAATAATAAAAAGGACCTATAATTTTAGAAAGATCCATTCAATGTAATATTTTATGTTATGTAAGAAATACAATAATTCAATAGGTGCTTCCTTTTTCTCTTCTTTAAATGACTTTTTAGGGGCACCTGGGTGGCTCAGTAGTTTGAGCATCTGCCTTTGGCTCATGATCCTGGGGTCCTGGGATCGAGTCCCACATCATGCTCCCTACAGGGAGCCTGCTTCTCCCTCTGCCTTTGTCGCTGCCTCTTTCTGTGTGTCTCATGAATAAATTTTTTTAAATCTTAAAAAAAATAAAAAAATAAATGACTTTTTAATTGGGTTGAATATATGAAAATATTGTGGGTTTGTTAGGTATTTCCTGAACTCAGTTTTGTCATGTGGGGCATCTTAAATGTAATGATTATGAGGTAGGCCTGATTTTACATGGTAGCTGCTTAAGAAATGTGTAAAAAATACATTATAGGTCAACTTTGCTTCAATTAAAAAAGAAGTGTATAACAACAAAGATTCTGCTTTAGCATACAGATTTGGGGAGTCCAAGGGAAGCTTAAAGTTGAGTAAATGTTAAAAATACCGATTAACGGCCTTTAATTTGGAATCAATAGAAATGACATAGAAGAATCTTATAATCTGAGGACAATTGATCTTGGGAAACAGTCTGCTGAAAATATTTCACTTCGTAAATAGTAGATGGAGGGAAGGATTTATTTATTTATTTATTTATTTATTTTATTTTATTTTTTTTTTGAGGGAAGGATTTAAATAAGCTGTATTACAATCACTTTTTGAAAAATAAAGCTAAAAACTATTAATGTCTCTTCAATGTAACAAAATTTAAGTTAGAATTATAAATGTTTAAATAAACAAATTATCCTGGTATAATTTTTTTTCCAAAAATTCAGTAATGCTATACAACTTTTCCTTTAAATGTGGCTTATTTTATAATTTGATCTTAAAGAGGGCTACTTCTCTCCTGATATTTAAGTCATTCTCACTCTTTAATTTTTCATCTTCTCATTCTTGTGGACTTGCATTCATTAATTCTAACACAAATTTTCCTTTATTACTAGCTTCACATAGCAGTGCTCAGCACTGCTTTCACGTATTTTGTGAAATTTATTATCTTTAATATATGAACCATTTCACTTTCCAAATGATTCGTGTTGTATTGACATTGAGTTGTTGGTTATTATACTCAACAATTAGGAAAGGCACAGTGTATATTTTCTGTCATTTAAAAGTACACAGTCTGTTTTCACAAATCTCATTTCCATTATCATCCCAACATGATGTGTCTCCCTGCATACCATAAAGTTGAAAGATTCAGTCTAATTGATTTGGTATTCTTCAGATGTGATTACGATGTCAAAGGAGCAGTCTTCTTACACTGAAATCTTAGTGTTTAAGTCTCTGAACACTTTAAACAGAGGTTGAATACTGAAAAGCAGAATGTTAGGGGCGCCTCAGTGCCTCAGTTGGTTAAGCATCTCCCTCTGCCTTTGGTTCCAGTCGTGATTCCAACCAGAGTCCTGGGGATAGAGCCCCTGTGGCTGACTCTCTGTTCTGCGGAGAGCCTGCTTAACACTCTCCTCCCCGCTGGTGCTCTTTCTCTCAAGTAAATTAAAAATCTAAAATAAATAAATAAATAGAAATAGAACATTACCAGGGTCTTTGGGAGGGAATAATGGGGAATTAATTACTTATTGAGTACAGAATTTCTGTTCAGGTTGATAAAAAATTTTGGAAATGATGATGTTTATGTAATATTATGAATGTAATGTCACTGAATTATACTCTTAAAAATGCTTTAAGTGGTAAAAATTTTTGTTACATATAACCACAATTAAAAAAAAAGATTATCCCTTTGATGCTATTATTATTCTGCAAAGCCATTAATTCAGTATTCATAATTTACTTTG
This sequence comes from Canis lupus dingo, assembly GCF_003254725.2. NCBI lineage: Eukaryota > Metazoa > Chordata > Mammalia > Carnivora > Canidae > Canis > Canis lupus. Next base: position 30,856,956 of record NC_064245.1, read on the forward strand.
CTGGGTACTTTCAGATACTGTCCATTTAAAATTTGACAGATTTTTACCTTTGCCTAAGTTATTTATTGGTTTTACATTTGTTTCTCTGTCAGTTTCATATTACATAGGAATTTAAAAGTAGTTCACATTTTTGAAAGATTTTTACTTCTTCCACAGAGAGTGTGGCCTGCTTCTCAGCGAGATGTATTATATCTTTCTGCCATTCGAAAAATACCAGCCTTGACTGAAAATGACCCTGAAACTTGGATAGTGTGTAATTTTTCTGTGGATCATGACAGTGCTCCTGTAAGTGCATTTATATAATGCATTTATATAAATGTGTATAGTTGTACAGTATGAAGCTAAATATACAGTGCAGAACGAAAGTGATAAACACATAGGACACACACAAATACTTGATAACATTTCTTAGATTTTGTTTTCTGTTGAATTGGCTTCTTGGGACATGATAGCCCATGTGTTACCCAAGTACAGCAGTCATGGCTGTGAACACCCACCCAGCAGGGGCTGTTTTCTTTTCCTCCTGAAGTTAGAGGAAACAGAACTGAATGGGTAAATAATGGAAGGCTGCTTTCCACAGTTCCCTCTCCAGCCATGATCAACTGCTAGCAAAACCTCTGTGGTTTCTATCTCAGTTTAGCTCCATCTACTGCTTAAGAGGAGAGAAAAAACATTCCTGATGTCATAACAGCTTGTTTTATTTATTGGTGCTTATAAGATTTGTTGGAGATGTTGATGAGCTTTAGTTTTAGATAACCTAATGTATTAGACCATTAGGGATTATAAAATGCTAAGCATCTACTGCACTGATGTTTCGTTTCTGTTATTTGTTTTGGCAGCTAAACAATCGATGTGTCCGTGCCAAAATAAATATTGCTATGATTTGTCAAACCTTGGTAAGCCCACCAGAGGGAAACCAGGAGATCAGCAGGGACAACATTCTATGCAAGATTACATATGTAGCTAATGGTATGTATTTTGGGGTTTCTTTTGCTACTTGGGCATGTAGATTTTCATTCAGTCGTTCACTATTATTTTAGTGATCTCTACACCCAACATGTGGCAACAACTCCTGACCCCCGAGATCAAGAGACACATGCTCTTCCAACAGAGCCAGCTAGGCACCCCAGATTTTCTTCTTATAATCTAAAAGCCTTTTTAGTTTTTATCATTTAGATTAGTAATTTTTAATTTGAGGAGATGTGTATTGAAATTATCAGGAAACTTTGAAAATAGTCACGTCTAAATTTGATCCCAGAACTACTCTATCAGAATTTTTTAGGCTGGGGCTAGGTAGATACATTTTAATACTTCCATCTCTAGATGACTTTCACATATGCTTGGCTTTACGAACCATCTTACTATAGGGGCACCTGTGGTTTGGTCAGTTGAGCATCTGCCTTTGGCTTGCATCATGATCCCGGAATCCAAAGATTGAGTCCCGCTTCGGGCTCCCTGCTTGGTGGGGAGTCTGTCTGCTTCTCCTTCTCTGTCTCTCCCTCCCCCTGCTCATCCTCTCTCTCTCACTCTGTCTCTCAAATAAATAAAATCTTAAAAAAAAAAATCTTGTTACATATTTGTCTAATAAAATACATGTATAGTTAGGAATATAAGCAATACTAGTAAAGGAAATGAACAGTTCTGTTTCTCATTGTCAGGCTTTTTTTGTTTCCTGGATAATTGCCTGCTTAGGATTCTTCTAACCTACTTCCCACCTGCAGTAGTCATTGGAGTCCCTCTAATCAAATCCTCATGCCTTCTTTTTACGGGGACACAACTGCTACGGTGTTTTAAGAGACAGTTGTGCCTGAGTGATGTATTATTTGATTATAGTAAGAGTGACAAATCTATCTTACATAACCTAAAATGTTACTATATTAAGATTTGCTTATAATTTAGGGAGCCAAGAACATCTCAGATAGGTAATAGGTGCCTTCTTATTTGCTATGTGTTCTTGTGTGGTGGTTAGCATGAAGGAATTAATGGTCAGAATTTTAAGAGATGTTAACTGTTCCATTGTGAGAAATTTTTTAAAAGCAAAGGAACAAAATGAGTGTTTTACATACAAATGGAGAATTGTATCCCAACAGGTTTTAATTTCCCTTTATCTTGCAGTGAACCCTGGAGGATGGGCACCAGCCTCAGTATTAAGGGCAGTGGCAAAGCGAGAGTATCCGAAGTTTCTAAAACGTTTTACGTCTTATGTCCAAGAAAAAACTGCAGGAAAACCCATTCTGTTCTAGTGTTAACAGGTACTGGAAGATATATGTTATTCTTTTTTAAAAACTTTGACTAAGGGCAACCCCGGTGGCGCAGCGGTTTAACGCTGCCTCGCTGCCTGCAGCCCAGGGCGTGATCCTGGAGACCCTGGATCGAGTCCCACGTCAGGCTCTCTGCATGGAGCTGCTTCTCCCTCTGCCTATGTCTCTGCCTCTCTGTCTCTGTGTCTCTATGAATAAATAAATAAAATATTTAAAAAAAAAAAAAAACTTTGACTAATACGACTCTGCAGAAACTAAAATCTAGTTAATTGTTAGAAGTAGTTTCTGTGTTTTGAGATGTTCCCAGACAGAGTTGTAATTGTAGTTTTTAGCCTTTAAAACATGTTTTTTTTCTGCGTATATTAGATGTATTTGCTTATGCAAAGAGATTTTAACATTATGGAGCCATGGAATTCCAGTATAAATTCCCTATTTTTTTCCCTTCCCAGAAATTAGGTTCGTTGTCTTTTCTTCCATACTTTTTTATGTATGTTGTGAGTGACATATATTCTTAATTATTTTTTAAAAATGTGTTTATTCTCTACTTACTGTTGTACAACTTGATTTTTCTCCCTAACAATATATCTTGACTGTTATTGGATATAAAGATGTGAGACATATAAAACTGTCTCATTCCTTTAGTATTGGTTATATGAATGTTGCAGAATTTATTACCCAGTCCCACAGTAATGTGGTCCCATATTTTGACTGTTGGTGCCATGCTGAACGTCTTTGCACAAAGAGCTGGAATCTTTAGGTTTTTTAAAGAAATGATGTTAACATGGTTCATAAGTCAAAAAGTGTGAAAAGATAAATAGTGAAATTGATCCCTTGCCCCCTACTCACGCAGTTTTGCCCTCCCTCCAGCCCCAAATGAAAGAGTATAACTCCTGTTAGTAGTTTGTTGTGTATCTTTCCAGAGAATTTTTTAAGCCTGAATAAGCAAATACAGGTGTATTCCTCCCACCCATACACTTTTGTTGTTGTTCAAAAGACGCTGTTCTGCATCTTGTTTTTCCACTTACTTTACTTTAAAGGTCTCTGCTTAACAGCATGGACCACCTCCTTATTTTTTTGTGGCTATACAGTATTCATCATATAGATGTACATAATTTAACCAGTCCTCCACTGCTAGGTATTGAAGTCGTTTTCAGTTTTTGCTAGAACAATGTTAATAGTTATATCCACTTGCAAGTTTTATGTGGAATAAGTTACCAGATATGACACTGCCAGCACCTCTGGGAAGGTTGTGCATTTGTAATGTAGGTATTGCTCCACCCTCCCCCCCCCCCCGGAGAGGTCTTATTAACTTACCGTCTCGCCAGCAATAAGACATTTGAGTGCCTGTTTCCCTGTACCCTCTCACACAGTGTATGAAACAATGTGGATTGTTCCCACCTTGATAGGCAAAACCACTCTCAGTGTAGTTTTTATTGTATTTCTCTTATTATAAATAGTTTGAACATTTCTTGGTCCATTTGAGAACAATTTGTATAGTTCTGTTTCTATGAACTCTCAGTATGTGTCAACATTTAAATTTTTAATAGAGATTACCAAAGTAGAATTCATAAGCCACAAGTATATATGAATGTCCTCTCATTCTTACCTACATGGAATATTAAGTCATTGGCTGAGACATGTATATTTGTGAGTCACTTTCTTTAGATAAAAGAATATGTTCAATAAGTATATAGTGACATATTATTAACTAATTCTGGTTTCTGATGCTGATTCTGGTTTATAGAATGCCTTTCTTAATAAATTTAGCCTTTGAGGTTTTTTTAATCAGATGGTAACATAAGAGTTGTTGCAGTGACATGGTAGATATTTAGCTTTTTCCAGGAAAAAGCTCACCTGAAAATGTCAGACAGGCTCTGGTCTTATCTGAATGGTTAGTGTTCTAGGATGCAGCCTGACTTCTGAGAGACTCTCTGCAAGCATAAATGTGTTGGTGATTTCTAGAATACCGTGTACTTTAGAATTGTTATGGCTAGATCTGGACATGAAGTTTGCTGGTCTATCTCTGCGCTGTTACCTCAAATAAACTAGAAACCTGATGCCACTTGATGGTAGCAGTCTTGTCACCCGACTTAACTGGGTATCTCTCCCCACAGCCTTAAGATTTCTGAAGAATGCTATTTACTCTAATCAAGACCAAGTGTGCAGCTATAATCTGCTTTCTCTCTTCTTCACCTCTACCTTGAGCCTTGCTAACAAGCAGGGCAGAAAATATAACTATGTATTAAGTAAAAGAAATCAAAATGCAGTTATATGTAGAACATGCTCTGAACTATGTTCGAAAAGAAGATTAATTTTCTTAAGCATTTCAGGACGCTGGGTGGCTCAGCAATTGGGTGTCTACCTTCGGCTCAGGTTGTGATCCCGGGGTCCTGGGATCGAGTCCCACGTCCGGTTCCCTGCATGGAGTCTGCCTCTCTCTCTCTGTGTGTCTCTCATGAATAAATAAATAAAATCTTTAAGGAAAACTTTTCGGGCTGCCCGGGTGGCGCAGCGGTTTAGCGCCGCCTTCAGCCCAGGGCGTGATCCTGGAGACCTAGGATCGAGCCTGCTTCTCCCTCTGTGTCTCTGCCTTTCTCTCTCTCTCTGTCTCTCATGAATAAATAAATAAAATCTTTAAAAAAAATTTTAAAAATAAAACTTAAGCATTTGAAAAATACATACTAATATTATTAACACTTGCCTCAGGAGCTCTTGGATTTGGGGGCTTGTTTTTATTGACCTGTTTGTGTGTATGTCTGTATGTGCATCTGTGTACATGTGCACACAGTACCTGGAGGGCTGGGATTGAAATTCATCTCAGAGGAAAGAGGAAGCATTGTTTTTAGGCGTCTGTGTATGTATGTAGAGACAGACCTGAAAAGATTCCCTGGCCAAAACTCAGCTCTGGCCTTCAGTCCAGTTGAGCTGCTTTCTGACAAAGAACCAGATTCAAACCCTAATACATGGTGAAAAAAATCATTGTTTACCTGATGTAATACTTGTTTCATAATGTTTGGAAAGAGGTATGTATGAAGTGGATCCTAGCATTAAAAGCTTAGGAAAGCTATCCTTTCTAATTTTGGTGATGAAAAAATAGTAACTTTCAATAGTGTTTATCATCCTCAGCGAAATTCCATGATTAGTGAATGAGGTCTAAAGATACTTAAAACTTACAGTCAGAACTCTCTCTCTCTCTCTCTCTCTCTCTTTTTGTTTTTTTTTTAAAGAGAGAGCTGGGTGGGGAAGGAGAGAGAGAATCATAACTGAGCAGGCTCCACGCTCAGTGCAGAGACCGATACAGGGCTTGACCTGATGACAAAATTAAAAGTCAGACACGTAACCAACTGAGCCACCAAAGCGCCCCTCGTAGTCAGAACTCTTAAATTCATGTGGCAATGTCTGAGTATGTTTGTTCCTAGAGCTTACATACAACTTGTGAATTCTTGATAAATGGTATTGAATAATTTTTATTGAAGACCAAGAAGAAAGAGATTTTGGCTTTAGGGGTATAAATCCAGAGACCTCTAGTTTATTCCCTCCTTGCTTATCTATGACGTATTTCCCTTTTTTTCTAGCTTTCAAAACATTCCTTATGTCTTCTATTCCTTGCTAAATTTCAAGTATGTGAGGTTTATAATTTTCTGTTTTTGAAAGTGAAACTCTTGAAAGCATACAGTTTTAAGAGAGATTTTTGCATTCTATGAATTCAGAGGGTAGGAGGAACCTGTTTGGGTAGTCTTACAGCTGTTAGTAATAATATATTGCTTAATTTTTTACTTATTTTCTTTCCTGCAGTGACTGAAGCAAGGCTGTGTGACATTCCGTGTTGGAAGAAAAAATAAAAAACAAAATTGAATGCTCTAAGCTGGAACATAGGATCTATATAGCCTTGTCTGTGGCCCAACACCCTGGCCTTGTGTACAAAAATGAAGAAATATTGCAATAGCAAAGGTGAACATCTAACACTAGCTGTCTCCTGCTAGATCTCCTCGCTCAGCATTTAACTATAAATACATGTAAAAATTACATGTATATGGCTATATTTTTATTTGCTTGCTCCTAGAAGAGAAAAAAAATCAACTTTGAATCACAACTAGGAATTGATGCTTTAATTTTTGGGAACTTTTTCAGAATTTTTAATTTACTATGGTCCAGCCTAAGATCCTCATTTGTATCAGGTTTTGTGCACAAAAGAAAAGCACAGAAGTTGAATGCATATGGGGCATGTGCTTTCTGTGCACCAAATATCTGGATGGGGCTCTTTTTTCAGGCCTATGGTTAAATATGTGTTCAGAATTTTTTGACTTTTTTGCTTTGTATAATCCTAGAATTCATTGCTGCTGATTTCTATAATGATTCATGTTGTCACGTGTCTTAATAACTGAGGGCTGTCAATAACCTGTGATTTTGCCTTTTCTATAGTCTTACTCCTATGAAGAACCTTGGTTCTGACGGGGAAAGAATGAAAAGCTTTATTTTTTCCCCCAGGTATCTTTGTTTCTATTGTATTTTTAGTTGTATACTGTGTGCTACAGATTTTTTTTCAGTTTGTTTCCAAACAGTTTGGTAATTCCTAAATTGGTTCTGCTTGCCTCCAAACAGAAACATAAAAATCTTGTGGGTATAAATTACTTTCTGGTACAGTGATAAGGATAAAACGAGCTCATGTTTTCTTGAAATTTATAAGAGGATATATGGTATTGTTACAGCAAATCAGGCTGTTTTGGTTTGACATTTGATTCAGTGTGTCTGGTATTCGTAACAGGCATGTTTGTTGCTTCTTCTGATTTGGGTTCCTTTCAAGGCTATGTTGCAAGATACGCTTAGAAAACGTGAGCAGTGCTCCTGTTTGCCTCTTTGCTCAGAATTTTCAGCGGAGCAGTAAAGGATTCCATGTGATTCAAACTGAAATTCTTTCCTTAGTTGCTATAAGAACTTAAATGTAAAATACCTTCTTTAGTTTTAGGCCTCTGTGAAAAACCTTGAAGCATGGAGTTGAGGCAAGGAATGGTACTCACTGAAGTAGAAATGACTGCCCACTTCACAGTCTTCATTCTGTTTATGCACAAATGTGCTTACATCAGTCAGAGGCATTTTGTAGATGCTTTGCTGACTTGTTCATCTCTGTAGAAACACAGAAATGAGACCCATTTTGTAAAGCAGAAAGTCGTATCACTTGGAACGTGTCCTGTATATATTTCGTACATGGTAATGGAGTCTTAATGATGAATGCAAGGTGATAATTTAATGATGGGATTAGTCTGGTCACTTAATATGCACAATCCTGGAAGTGAATTACTTGCATCAGATATAGTGGTATTTATTATTCTGTACAGAGAGAAAAATACATATAAAACATAGGCTTATATTACATGCACGCAGATTTCATGCTCCATAAATCTTTTCTATTTTTTAATTTACCTTTCTCTAAATGATGTGTATGGAATATGCCTTATTACAGAAAAACGCTGTTCATAATTTGACTGTGTGGAAAAGTGCCTATATGGTGGTAATGCTAGTAAGGCAAATAAGACAAATTATCATATGAGTTTACGACATCACCAGTTAGCATTTTATATTGTGATGTTTAAAAAAGAAAAGTTTATACCTCAAATGTGTATTTTATTTTACAATCAGCTGTGGGGTTGGGATGGGAGTGTGGGAGGGTTGGGGGGCGGGAAGGTTTATTCACCATAGCCGCTGATGGGAATCTTCAAAAAAATTCTCTACGCCCAGTATAAATGTTTCTCTGTTTGCCATGTCTGGTAACTATCATGAACAGGAACAAGTAACTCTCTCATAACTAAATTGGAGAGCTAGCTTCATGTTCAAGGTATGGAAGGCTCACAAAGCAGTGTCTAAATCTAATTACCATTAGTTGCATTTGCACTAAATGTTAATGATACACTTTTGCAATTCTGTAAATGAAATGATCACACTAAAAATATTTGTATTAAAAAAAGAATAAAAAGATACATTTACCTTTAGATAATTGTACAGGTACTTCACTAGAGTTAATCCCATCGGATCAGATTTAGAAATAGGGAATACAAAAAAAGTTCTAAGAGGTCAAAAGTTGGAGAGGTACTAGCCATTTTAAACAATATTCGGCCCCTCTAGAATTATTTCTCTATGACTAATTGTTAGTGTCTGAATAGACATGATGTTTTCCCAAACACCCTAATTTCTTACTTCCCTTCCCAAAAGCAAAAAATTACCTTTTTATTCTCTTTTCTACTCACTCTTTTGTACTGTGATAGAAACTTGAAAAATATTGGTAATGATGGGTTTTGTCCCTGAATGCCCGCTGTCCAAGGACAAGGGAGCACAGTGATTCACTTGGAATTCAGGACTGCTGATTCTGAGGCGGAGGGTGGTCGCAGCAGCTCTTGGTTTGGGATTGCCACAAAGACCTCCAGACCAAGGAGGGGATGGCTGGGAGAAGGCGTAAGAACACAGGATAAGGGAGACGAGCAGCAGGTTTTCCACTCGTTCAGTGTCATAGGCTGATTTGTACACCTACACAGCATCAGTGTCAGCTGCTATTAAGAAAATTTTAGTTGGGCTGAGCTGGTTCTCTTGTGAAAATGTGCCCGTTATCTTTAAGCTTATCAATTGTTTGTCCAGTTAAACACTTTTACCAGTATTTAGTCCGAGTTGTACAGACAATGTATTTGGATTACCGTCATTGTTCATCTACAAACTCAAAACATAATCATTTTAAAGTACCTTGGGAGTGTGTAGAGTGTAACTATTCTATAATAGCTTTATGATCCTGATGTTTTTAAAAAATAATAAAGTTGGATCTTCCATGTTACAATCACAAAATTAAAACCAGTATTTAAAAGTGGAAAAGTATTAAAATATTATGGACAAATATACTTGTTTGATTGTTTTCCTTAACCCCAAAATGCTGCCTGATAATTCTGGGTAAGTTAAGAACTTACCTCGACTTCAATAGTTATTAAACTGGGTTATTTATAATCCAGTTAGGGATCAAGAAATCCATGTAAAAAAAATTTTTTTAGTCAATATAGAAGAGAGTGGAATAGATTGTGTATATTTTTGTATTTTGTGAATCCTTCGTGTGTGTGTGTGTGTGTGTGTGTGTGTGTGTGTGTGTGTGTGTGTGTGGTGGGTCACGGTGTGAAATAAAATTCTTACTGCGGAAGCCGGTCCAGAGTTTTTTGAAATTGCTAGAAAGTAAAGGCCTATGCAGTTGGGTATTTCTAGTGAAAGTACAGTGGGAGTCATGCGCTTACAACTCAACTACCCGTACTTCCCCTTAAATAAATCCCCACTTATTTATTTAAATGATGCAGCTCCACTTATTACACCCGGGGAGTGTGTGCTCTGGAGCGGCCGCAAGCCGGGCTCTGGGGCTTTGCGGGGCGCTGGGCCCCGGGGCAGGCCCTGAGGCTGCTGCGGCTTCGGGACACGCTGGGCTCGGCCGCGGGGCTGGACGCGAGGCCTCGCCGCCCGTCGTCCCCCGGGAGCCCTTGGAGCCCTGGGCCCTGCGCTGTTGCCTCCGGCTTGGCCTGAGCTACAACCCGCAACGACGTGTCCTTCGAACCAGCCTATTTCGAGCCGAGTTGGCTTCGTGGCATCTTCTAGACTTTAGACTTGGCCGCCGCCGACGGGACCTGTCGGCCTGGGCGCTGTTACCATTTAAAAGCGCCCTTTCCGCGAGCCTGCCTCGGGGACGGGGAGCGGGGGCGGGCCTGGTCCCAACGGGGACGCTTCCCGGGCCGTCACCAGAACCCCCCGCGCCCCGGCCCGCCCGCCCGTGGCCAGCAGGTGCGCCGCCCGGCCGCCCACGAACCCCCTGCCCCACGCGGGACCGTCCGCGCCGCAGGCCCGCGCCCCTCGGGGACCGTCGGCAGCTCCGCGGGGCCACTACGAGCACGGGGCGGGGGACGCGGACCCGCACAGGCGGCCCCGAGCTGCCCACGGACACAGCGCGGGGCTCCGGCCACGCCGCCCGCCGGGCCCGGGGTCCGCAGTGCCCTGGGCGCTCCTGCGTCGGGCAACGAGGCCGCACAGCAGGTGCACGCGGGCCGCTCGCCGGGACATGGGGGACCGAGCCCCAAGGGGACGCAGCTGGGGCCCGGGGCTGAGCCGGCGCGTCCGGGCCGCTCCTCGGGGCCCCACGACCCCCCCGACCCCGGTCCCCGGCCGCCCTCCTCGTCCTCGGGCCCCCCATTACCGTGCGGCCCCCAGGCCCCCGAAGTCGTCGGGGGAGGCGCTCCCAGGGGCCCGCGGATCCCGTCCAACCCCGAGGACGCTGCGGGCGACACGCACCAGGACACGAGGACCCGCAGCCTTTGACCTGAGGATATCCATCACCTCCGCCCACCCGGGGCCCACCCGCCCCGCCGCCCGGAGGCTTCGGGCCTGGACCCGGGCGCACGCCGGGCGCGGGGGCTGCGAGGGGCGCCCCGCTGGGACCCGCGCTCCTAACACGAAGCCGGGTGGAGGCAGAGCAGAGGGCCGGCGGCCGGGCCCCCCGCGGCTCCCCCACCAGGACCCAGGACCCAGGGCCCTCGCCTGAGCGCTCCTGCTCCTGCTCCGGGGCTGCAACCCCAAACCCCAAACCCCGAGAAGTCCTGCTACAAAGTCACACTTTGGGGCGACAAGGTCACAGAGGGGAGACGAGTGGTAACAGGTTTGCCTACCCCTCTCCCTCCCCCTTTACTGGCCCTTTGGGAGGGGGAAGGAGCAAGCGGGAGGGCAGGACAGACCAGGGGGGCAGGAGAGGGAGGGGACCAGAAGGCTACAGATGCGGAGCCTTTACTTGGGGGATGGGGGTGTCACCCACTCCAAACGTGCTTTCTAGTCGGTTAGTTACACTAACTAGTTCACAATCTCTACGATGAGTTCTAGTTCCATCTTATTAGGGGCAGCGGGCCAACCCAAGGGGCCTTCCAGGGCTGTGCAGTGAAGAGACCCCCGCTCATACCCTTGCAGGAATGCCAGGCACCTCCCCCTGAAACCCTTAGAGCAGGTGCAGCAGCAAGACAATCGCTCAAGTCCTGGCCCAGCGCAGAGCAAGGGAATCAAAAGCCTGGGGCCCACCCAGCAATCCACCTTCTGACCAGTCCTCCAGGTGCCCCTGCGGTGCACTCCAGTGGGAGAACCACCGGCCTGGAGCACTCTGGTCAGCCTCCTGAATCCTGCGGGTACAGCCCAAGGCTCTTCCATTGGCCTCAGGGAGCAGCTGCTTGAAAATTTCTATCCTGACACAGGAGTACCCAGGCCTCTGTCAGTAGCTCTCAAAGTTCCTCAGGAGGAAAAGAAAAGACGGTGCAGAAAGTTCCATGTACATCAGCATGAAAAAGTAATCCGTTAAAATCTAACTGTAGGCTAAATCATTTGTGATCCTCTCGGCTTCCAGTGTAGAGGTTATTCATTATTTTTGCTAAGCGAGTAAAGTTAATTTTTAATAAATTCAAGTCTTATCCGTAGCAGAACGTTTTTGAAAAACATTAGTCTTTCAAAAGAACAATTCTATAATGAATTAACTGCTCTTATTTCAGACTTATGTACACAGTGCACTTGTATTGATGTGTCTTGCTGTTGTGTCGTTTGAACTCAGACCCTCAACAGGAGATGACGTACCTTTTAATTTAATTCCCTATCCTTTCCCAAGATGAAGAAAAATCCTGTCCCTCCATATGCATTCCACTGCTCATCCGATCACCGGAGCAGAAAAGGGCACGAAAACTCTCCGCGGTCACCTGTCCGGCCTGCTCCGCTCTGGCAGGGGCGGACCATACACGTGTTCAGGAGAAAAATTCAAACTTTTTCCAGTATCTGGGTCTTGGTTCTGGGGTGGCTCCTACACACCTTTCACTCTAACGACAGCAGAGGGCACTCAGCCTCTCAAGCGGCCAGCTGCGCCTATGCTAGAACGTCCTCCCCAAGAAGCAGCTTCAGTGTACACGGGCCGTCTGGCTTTGTGCCCGGTCTCCATGCCCTCTTCCTCTCAACTAACCCTCCTGCCCCAACACCCAAAAGCAGTCCAGCTGAGAGAAGTCTGGACTAATCAAATTCTCCTAAGTATAAAGAAAGTTATTTTAATACTCATAAAACACTGGCCTGCCATTAGTGTTGTAGAAACTGGAGCATATAATGGAAAATGATAAATGGTCACAGGACACCTCTCAGGAATTGGGTTACCACCCTGGACGGACTTTCAAGCTTCCAGGCTCTCGGCCAAGGGCTAATCCAAACAAAAAGGTTACTGTTTATACTGATCAGCATTACACTTCCTTTTCAAAATTTACTAGAACTGGGCAAAAAGTATAACAAATTTATACAACTTAGTAATTGTACAAACCATTAATTTAGCAAGATGATATTGGTTACAGTCACCAGAATGAAGACTCACACTGTTCACTGCCACTTCCGTGAAAAGATCAGATAAATAAGAAGTCACTGGCTCAAAGTCACAACAGAAGCTATTTAAACTTTACATACAACAGCAAAGGTCAATCTTCCACAACAGTACTGCAGACACAACCACTCAGAGGCTCTCCACGCTGCCACGGCATTACTGGAATGTTCTTCAGGGTCCATCTTCTCTCTCCAAGACCAACACTTGAACCATTAGATGTAATATAAAATAAGGAGTTCTTTATTATTTATATAAAACTTGTACATTAAAAACAATTAAGATTCAACAATTCCACGGACCCCGAGGAAGCTAAGAGCTTCTGTGGGTCTACCGAGGAGCCCTGTGTGAACGTTTCAGTCACCAACCTCCTGGCCACAGGAATGAAGCAGACTCCTCTGGGGCCATTCACGTGGCCACCTCGTGGGCTCTGAAAGCTATTCCCCTTTCATTGGGCTCCACAAGCACGCCAGGGTTTCCTGGTGACATTAAAGGGGACTACCTTCTCTGGTCCAAGTTTAAAATGTTTGATCAGTGCACAAGTTGATTTTTATTTATGTCTTAAACACTTTCAATAAACTCCTAGGATAAGAAGCTTTTATTACAACATATACAGATCTGATACAGTTCTTTACAAAAAACCACCTAGATTTTTCTGCTCAATAAATTTAAGTGTCTTTTAAGAATTAAAGTTGGCTTAGAGAAATGCTGTTTTTCTTTCAAACTTGTTTTCCACCCTCTGAGCTCTGAGAGGTCAGACTTTTGAGTTCTTGATAAAGAGAGCCACCTGTGTCTAAGCAGTATTTATTAAGAGCCCTGGTATCTGTAACGAAGAAGGCAAAACTCTGTTTCTTAAAGCCTTAGGCTAGCAAATATGTTCTAGCAATCTAGACCAACATCTATACTTAGACAAGCAGCCTCTCTGAACAAATAGCCTGCTGAAATTAATGCGGTGATTTGTTTTCTTGACAGAGAAGGATTTAGCACTGCTTAGCACATAATTCAGTAGTTTGGGAAAAAAAGTAATTCTTCCCTTGAAGAAAGCAGGTCCTTTTCTGAAGAATCACAACGGCTACCCCATAAAGAAATCAAAATAGACCAGCACCAAATGAAGTATTAGTTTACAAAAAAATAAACTTAGCTCTTATTTCTTACAGTTCTATAACCCAGACTTAATAAATTAACTATGAAATCAGCTTGTCAGCTACAGTGTAATTTAAAAATCCATTTTCAACCATGGGGGGAAGGGAGGATGAAGAGGAGGGTCAATCTCACACTGATCATCATGAACTCCATGGATGTCAACACTTTTGGCCAGCTTGTATTCTCTTTCAGAAGTGAGCTGTAGATTACCATCTGTGAGGATTTAAAGCACGGTATCCATGTTCAGATCTTTCCAGAGAGCACGGCATGTAAAACACTACACTATTTTCAGATCTGAGAAATCTGCATAGAAAGAAGGATCCCAGACCTTTCTGAAAGAGCCAAAAACCAAGTAGTCGTCTCACAGATCATGTCTATTCATCCTCAACACAACACCGCATTGAGCTTTTTAATTCACAGATTTTATGTTAGTCCTTTAGAACCCAATGCCCACGTTTCAGTTCAGAGCTGTCGGGCTATTCAAGCAGCCTTCTTAGCGCAAGTTCCTTGGAGGTCTTGTAAATTTATCTTTGACCTATGACAGAAAAAGACAGGAGATATACAAAATATCAAGGGTATAGAATTTTTTTTTTTAAGGGTATAGAATTTTAAGTTAGAACTATTCTATCTGTATAGTAGGGTTTTGTATGTGTATCTTAAGTATAGAGGAAACACATTAAATAAATCTTTTAAGTTTTACCTGTTGTGAATCATGTGACTTTTGACGAGATGTCCGGCTGCCAACGCTGCCATCAGTGACAACTCCCCAGCCATCACTGTACCGCACACGATCCTGGCAAGCTGCCGGGCATTCTCCCCAGGATTGTCCTTGCACGCTCCTTGAACACCTAGCATCTGCAGCCAGGGAGAGACACAGCAGGACTCAAAGTTATGGCAACAACTTCCTTTTCTACCAACTGAAATAAGAACTACGACTGCATCAGAACAGAACCTGACTCCATTGGAAGGACTCAATTTCCAAGATTTGATAGCCGGTACTGGCAATAACATACACTGCAGTGAACATAACATCCACAGCCTGGTTTGCAGGGGCACGTATTCAGAGGACATGAACATTTATTTGCTCTCTTAATCTGCTTTCTCAATGTACTAAACATATGCCTCAACATGCTTACTTGGACACACCAGGTTCGGCTGGTGAGAAGCAAAAGAATGAAAAGACCAGCTAAAATACAGATGAGTGAGAAGTGCTGTTAGGCAGAAATAAAGAACCCCAGCGAGTCAGAACTAGGCTGGAAGTCCCCAGACTGTGGGGCTGAGGTGTCATACCTGTAAACAGGCTTGCTGAGGGAGCAGGTTGGTGCCACCGCCCACGGTTCCTATTTCTATAGACGGCATGGTGCAACTGATATACAAATCTTCATTTGTGGGACCACTTGCTTCCATTAAAGTAATACAGTTTGAACTGCCAACATTCTGTGCTGCATCCTGAAAAAAATAAAAATGAAGAGTATAAAACTTCTCTCACTTAGAAGTACAAGAGAGAAGTCGAGACGGGAGCCCTCACCTGTCCACAGGCAATGTAGATGGCAGTCACGATGTTTGCCGCGTGGGCATTGTAGCCTCCGATACTCCCGGCCATTGCAGAGCCTACCAGATTCTTATTAATGTTGACCTCAATCATAGCTTCTGTGGTAGTCTTTAATACCTAGCAGACAGAGTTGTGCACATTTTACATGTTCTCCTGGAAGATTCAGGGCATGTTACCCAGATCTGTCTTTTTCAGTAAAGCAAGAGAGTTTAGATATGGCCCTGTTGATGCCTTGTCCTCAATACACTACCAGCCCAGCGTGCTCATGTGAATGCCCCACACGCATGGGCAAGATACAACAGCCATCTTTAACATCAAGCATATGCCCATATATTCAACTTTACTTAGAACTTTAGAATCCTTTCCCCGATTTTTAACCCAATGAAAGACTGACAAAATAAATCATCCAGTCACTCACTTCTCTGACAACCTTGGCTGGAATGACAGCTTCACAAACCACAGACTTTCCTCTTCCCTCTATCCAATTTATAGCAGCAGGTTTCTTGTCAGTACAGTAGTTACCACTAACTGCTAGAATCTGCATTTCAGGAAAATGCTCATGAAGTTTTGAAAGTGCCTTCTCTGTGCCCTGTCAACAGCACAACAAAATTAAAATGCACAAAGTTATTATAGATCAGAGGCTTTATTTGCATCTAATAACACTAATGAAGTACAGTAACTATAATATTTCTAAATACAATAAATATACTTCAAAAAAAGTGAGCATAAAACAACAGCAGCTTTATTAGCCATCACAGTGATGAATTTCTTAGGTATAGACTTCTAAGGTTTCTAGGAATAAAAACAAAGTTCTTTGTAGTTCCTGATGAACGAGGACGTAAATGAAAACATAATGAGAATATGAGAATGGGAGAAGATATCTACAAAGGATTTATCAGATAAAGGGCTAGTATAAAAAATCTATAAAGAACTTACCAAACTCAACACCCAAAAAACAAATAATCTTATCAATAAATGGGCAGAGGACATGAACAGACATTTCTCCACAGACGACATAGACATGGCCAACAAACACATGAGAAAACGCTCCTCATCACTTGGTTTCAGGGAAATACAAATCAAAACCACGATGAGATCCCACCTCACACCAGTGAGAATGGCTAAAATGAACTCAGGAAACAACAGATGTCGGGCGAGGATGAGAAAAGGGGAACCCTCTTGCACTGTTGGTGGGAATGCTAACTGGTGCAGTCACTCTGGAGAACAGTATGGAGCTTCCTCAAAAAGTTGAAAATAGAGCTACCCTATGACCCAGCAATTGAACTAAGCATTGATCCAAAGGATACAAACAGGGATTCAAAGGAGCAGCTACACCCCAATGTTTACCACAACAATGTCCACAACAGGCAAAGTATGGAAAGAGCCCAGATGTCCGACAGATGAATGGATAAACAAGTGGTATTACTCAGCCATCAGAAAGCATGAAATCTTGCCATTTGCAACAATGTAGATGGAACTAGAGGGTATTATGCTAATCGAGATAAACCAGAGAAAAACAAATACTGTATGATTTCGCTCATATATGGAATTTAAGAAACAAAACTGCTGAACATAGGGGAAGGGAGGGAAAAATAAATGAGATGAAAACAGGGAGGCAAACCATAAGAGAACACTGAACTCTAGGAAACAGAGGGTTGCTGGAGGGAAGGTGCAGGGGGAGGGGTAAGGGGTGATGGGCATTAACGAGGGCACCTGATGTAGTGAGCACTGGATGTTATATGCAACTGATGAATCACTAAATTCTACCCCTGAAGCTAATAATATACTCTATGTTAAATAAATTGATTATAAATTTAAAAGTTTTTAATTTAACTAAATTTAAAAATGAATTTAAAAATACTCAGTGAGGATATAATACTCATAATCATGTCACTGGGAGTAACTCAACCCATGATCAACATGTAATAAATTCCTTCTTCTAGTTATTCACATGTTACCTAAAAGCCCAAGTTACCAAGTCAATAAAGAGGAGTCAGACATAAAAGCAAATCCTGTTGTAAATGAAAGTCATTGGAAAAATGACTTACAAAAATGTAAACAAGACTTCCAATTAAATGACGTTAATTCAATCAATAACTCGTACCTCAATAACCAAAATACTTACTGGCGATTTTTAAAAAATGTGTTTTGTGGTAAAATACATGTGACCTGGAACTTACCCTCTTAACTATCTTCAAGTGTACAGGTAAGTAGTGTAAAGTACATTCACACTGTAGTGCACCCCATCTCCAGAACTCTTTTCATCTTAAAAAACAAACTCCAAACCCATTAAACAGCAACTCCCTATTTCCTTTTCTCTTCCCCACTTCTTTCTGTCTCTATGAATTGAACTAATCTAGGTGCCTCATTAGTATGAATTTACTTAGCGTTTGGTCTTTTTTGTTAACCAGATTATTTAACTTAGCAAGTGATCCTCAAAAGTTCATTTAGCATATATCAGATTTTCCTATTTTAATAATGGGGTTTAAAAACATCCCATTATATGTACATACTACATTTTATTTATCCATTCATCTGTCCATGAACACTTGGGTTGCTTCTACCTTTAGGCTATTGTGAATAATGCTGCCATGAACATGGGTGTGCAAATAAGTCTCTGAAACTCTCCATTCTTCTGGGTAAATACCCAGAAGTGGATTTGCTGGATCATAATTCTATTTTTAATTTTTTAAGGAACCACTCTACTGCTTTTTGGCAACTTTTAAAACCTATGTATTTAGTCATTCTTTCTCTTTCAGAACAGTCCTTATATACAGGTAAACCACAAAATAAATCTTGCTAACCTAATGGACTTTAACACTTCACATTTGTGAATATTTGTAAATAACAAATATCAGTAGAATAAAATGTAAACCATACAGTCTTCTTATGGGGAGATAATTAAAATAAATGGACTATACACATGAACTTGGCCTCTGACATACACGTCTTGAGGTCTCTCAAAGAGGTGAGCTTTCAAGGTTTATAGGACCACGTTAAGAAGCACTAACCCCAAGATTCTTCTCAGCCTTCTGAATAGACCCAGAGCATATATAATGCCAAGTTTAAACATATCAAATACAAACACTGGTCAAGAAATGCCTGATGAGTTATATGAATCAGTATTTAGCTTTCAATAAAAATCTTTCAATCAAGTAATCATTTGAGTAAGTAGTACAGGTACATGACACAAAATTTAAAAATATAGGAGGACATAAACTGTAAGTCTGCTCCCCACTCTTATCTCCCTGACACCAGTTCCCCTCCCCTGGGTCAATCGTCTTGCAAGTTCTACTTTAGTCTATCCAGGCTCACCTTTGAAATCATGTTCATCCCCATTGCATCACCTGACCTGGACTGGAAACGGATATAAAGATTGCGACCAGCCATACTCATATGAAGTTTCTGCAGACGTGCAAATCTGTAACCAAAACCAAATATTTTTTTGATTTGTTGAGAAGATGGAAGTTACCTTAAAAATCTAGTTCCATTGATTTATTTTACACATAAGAGAATGCTCATGGAGATTACTTATTTTCTTCTTTAACTAACATTATGTTAGAACACTAATTCAACTGTCTCATACGCCCACCACACGAAGGGAAAGCTGCTGCACTCAGCCATCAGCATACACAAACTTTAAAAGTCAAAAAATAAATAAACAAACAAACAAACATATAAACTTGAACTAAATGGAGCTATCAATGGGGTGCCTGGGCGGCTCAGTTGGTTAAGCGTCCAACTCTTGACTTTCGCTCAGGTCATGACTGGGGGATCTCAGCCTCACACATCAGGCTCCATGAACTGTGAAGCCTGCTTGAGATTCTCTCTCTCCTCCTTCTGCCCCTCCCCTCACTCATACACGCACCCTCTCTCTAAAAAAAAATAATAATAAAATGAAGCTAACATTTGTACTGATTATGTTACTTTATAAATTAATTTTCTGTATTCAAAGTAAATCTACTATCCAGATATTTACTTCTATCCTGCTTGGAAAATCTTTTTTTTTCAGGCAATTCCTCCCTATGGCAATTCTAAGTCAAAACTCATCTAGGACAAAGTAACAGTCTAATCAAAGTGAGCTTTGTAACACCAACACACAAAGAGACTAGCTCACGCTATTTTTTTCTATCTACTCGTATGGATTCATTTGAATCAACATTATGCCCCCACCGACATCCCCGTAAACCAACCACAAATATTACTCATTTTGCTTTTTTTTTTTTTTACTCATTTTGAATAAACGGTCTTAAAGGTAATATTTTGTTATGTGACCTGAAGCAGGCAGTATGTTAACAGGCTAACAGTTAGGTTTAGCAATCACAGAGGAGAACACTGACTCTGAAATAAACATAAATGCATATATAAACCCACACACATACCTGCTGGTACTGTCAAAAGCCTCCTTTATCACTGTGAACCCTTCAGGTGTCTCAAGCCAGGCCTTCACTTCTGCAGAGTCACAAGCACGGGGAAGACGTACCACCGGGCCACGAGTCATCCCATCTGCAAGGATTCGACTACTGGCACCTCCACCAAGCTACACAGAGGATGTTACAGAAGGACATGTTAATCCTGCAAACACTTCTGCTTGTCCCAAAAGGTGTCCTTGATTGTCCCCAATCTTTTCTCATTGCCTAGCTTAAGGGCATATCATAAAAGAGGCAAATATATAAATGCCAACTTACACCTATTGCTCTGCAGCCTCTATTAGTGCTGGCCACGAGACAACCTTCTGTTGTGGCCATTGGAACCTGAAATTCTTTTCCATCCAAGCACAGAGGCCCTGCCACTCCAACAGGGATGGGCATATATCCAATAACATTTTCACAACAAGCTCCCATCACCTAAAAGGTAAAATTTGGCACCAAGTGAAAATCTGTTATTGCAAACAGCTCATTATCAATAACTGTCTTCAAACTTAAACCTTTAGCATATTTGTCTTTTATTTACTCTTTTTTTAAAAAGATTTTATTTATTTATTTTGAGGGGTTGGTGCAAGAGAATCTCAAGCAGACTCCCTGCTGAGCTTGGAGCCAACTCAGGGCTTTACCTCATGACCTTGAGATCACCACCAGAGCTGAAACCAAGAGTTGGATGCTCAAACAAGTGAGCCACCCAGGCGCCCCTTTTATTATTCTTTAAAAGTATTTAAAAGTACTAAAATCGCAGAGTAATAACTACAAATAACAGGAAAAGTATTTTTAGTTTCTAGAATCCATAATCATTAGCAGAATACAAAACTATAGTAAAATGATTTTTTAAAAAGTTTTATAAAATGATGTACATGGGGGCACCTGGGTGGCTCAGCCAGTTAAGCGTCCACCTTTGGCTCAGATCATGATCCCAGAGTCCAGGGATCCAGTTCCATGCATCCCACGCATTTGGGCTCTCTGCTCAGCAGGGAGCATACTTCTCCTTCTCCCTCTGCCTGCTGCCCCCGCTGCTTGTGCTGTCAAATAAATAAATAAAATCTTAAAAAAAAAAAAACGATGTACATATAAAAGACTAATCAAGAAAAACTAAAAAAAGCTGAAGAAGAAAGCTGAAGAGTAAAGCTAAAAGACTAAAAAGCTACAAAGCAAACTTTCTCAAAACAAGAAAACAACATACCAAGGAGTAATTATAGTCCCTGTACGGTAGATACTGGAGAGAAGAAGGCTCTGGAAGTTTTCTGGAAAGCAACTGTCGGCGAATAGATACACCTCGTTCATGGGTTTCCATCAGAGTTTCCAACTTATAAGCTGGGATATGCTTAGCATTGACTAATTGGATGATCTCTGCATCACTAAGGAATTTTGCACCTTTCTAAAGAAATGCAAAAAAAGGGGAGGGGAGGAGTTGGTGTGAGGAGGACAAAAACCTTGAAGTGCATTTCATATTCTTCATAATAAAGGCATTTAATACAAACAACACTCTCAGTAGAGGAGAACCCAAAAAACATTTCTGAAGGAGATGATTTGAATAGAAATAATATCAAAATGAAAGCAAATTCTTTCTAAAAATGACACTAAACAAATGTAAAACCAAAGCAATAAATTTTGCAAAAGTTCGTAAAAAAATAAATTCAAACTTAAGATTTCAATGCTCCCCCCCAAGTTGTGTTAACTCTGTATATAGCAAGACAATTCAAGTATCACTACGCACATCAATAGGAATGAGGGAAAGTGAAAGAAAAACAAACCTGATGCTACTCTCACTCACGTGCACATAAATTAAGAATGAACCACATTAAGCAGATACGACAAAAACAATATTCACATTAAAGCCTGATTGGACTCATACGGTCATGGAGACAGAACACTCACTCACACGTCACAAAGGAAAACAAGCTTTTTCGTGGGCATCAAGCTTACTTTAAAAGCAAATTAAAAACAAAAAAAAACTTTCTTCAGTTTTTGAAGCTTGTTTTTGAGTTAAACCTTTTCTAGGTCCCAAAACACTCAAGAATAGTGTAGTGGCTTGTCTCTCTGGCAAACAGTAATAAAGTACAAAGAGCATTGACCTC
Organism: Canis lupus dingo; assembly: GCF_003254725.2. Lineage (NCBI taxonomy): Eukaryota > Metazoa > Chordata > Mammalia > Carnivora > Canidae > Canis > Canis lupus. Next base: position 30,878,813 of record NC_064245.1, read on the forward strand.
GAGCCAGTAAATCTTGGGACTCTTGATCTTAGCTTTCCATTTCCTAAGTGTATTACTTTGGGAAAGTAAGCTTCCTGGAGCCTCAGCTTTCTCTTTCTCATCTGAAAAATGGAGATAATTCCAACTATCTCACAAGGTTGTGGGAAATAAATAAATAATTTACTACCTGTAAACCACACAACACAATGCCCGGAACTTAACAGGTACTCGATAGCTATAATTTCTTTCCTTCCTCTAATAAATAAATAAATAAATAAATAAAACTCCTTTTCTTAGGAAAGATATAAAGCTTGAGTTAATTTTATTTTCCTCACCTCTGCATTCCCAAGTATCTGTAGACATTCTTCATTAGGCCGAGGCTCCATGGGAAGTTCAATTTCAGGTTCCTGTGTCTCTAGTTCCACCGAAGTATCAAGTAAGGAGGAGTTACCAACCACAAATGTAGCTCTGCTTGAGGTGTCAGTTTCTGCCACAAAGGGTTTTATGACCTCAACTGTTCAAGAGATCGAAAGAAATCTCACAACATGGAACATAGGTTTTGTTTTGTTTTTCCTTTCCCCCACCACACGTTGGAGACCTTGAGCCTTGTCCCAGGAGACCGTAGGAAGGATCTGAACATAAGTTTTAAAATGAACTCAACTTCTTGACAAATCAAGTGAAATAAAACAAACGAGAAATCACCTTTTCTTTCTCTGTTTATCCTTGTCTCCTCCTCTGCTGCATGGACTTTGTGGCTATTCCTGACCAGCACAGGTTCACGTCTACAACAATCATCTGGGACTTTTTTTGGGGTCACTACAGGCGATGTGATAGGGTTTTTTAATGAGAGTGTAGATTCGGTCTCAGCTTGTTCAAAGAAGATATACTTGACAGCCAGAAGGAGAGCTAAACCTAGGGTAACAACTTGTTCAATATCCATGCTGATCATTCTAAATTAAGAAAAGCAAATTAAAATGTTATTACTCAGAAATAAGAAAGGCTCAGCCTAAACTTTTAGTAACACAGAGTGCTATGATTAATACACAACAAAGCAGGTCTCGGGGAACTTACTTGGAGAGATAAAACTGCCAAAGGGAAACACTTGGTTCAATTCTCTTGGACACATTTTCATCCAGTCCTAAAGAAACCCTGGAGTTTTCTGATGTACTGTTTTGAGGAGAAGGATCTGCTATCCAGCGACTATGGGCATGAACAAGAACCAAGCCTAGAGACTGAAATAAAAGGTCATGAATTATGTATCCTCTGCATGTCAACTTCTCATCCTTAGCATCTGGATAAGCAGACACTGTCTCCCATGGCTTCCCCTCAGCGTGAAAACCAAACCCTATACATACTTGCCCCATGACTAAGGCAATGGCCCCCTGAACTACTGAAAACATTGCAAACAATGGGTTTTCAAAGAGACGTCAAGTAGAGGAACTTGAAAAATCTGTTCAGAGGAGAGAGAGGAGGACCCTCAAATAAATGAGGCACAAGGAAAGAAAAAAGGTAGAGGAGCATCAATGAAAGAGACAAAAATTGCAGAAAGCTAATAGGAAGAAGAAAAAAAAGTCGAAAAGCAGAATATGACACTGGAACTAAAGATACTAAAGGAAGAAGAAAACTATATAGTTACCATAATCATCTTAACTCTCTGAGTAACAGGATTTGGTTTATTTTCTTCTTCTTCTAAAACTCGAGCAAAATGGCTCAGTTGCCAAATTGGACGACCCTCGCGGCTTTCCCGAGAAAGCTACAAAATAAACAAGTGTTATATTAGAAGGTATGGATTTTATTTATGTGAATGGATGTGATGAGAAACATTACTCTTCTGTTAATACCATAAGTAAGAACTGCTCTTACCTCTAAAACCAAGGAAACGCAAGCTGGGAAGAAAGTCATAAACACGAAGTAGTTGGCAAGAACTGACATACAGCCAAAGCAGCACATAATTTCAAGTTGACGCACCCCTGGTTAGAGAAAAATTAAATGTATAATTAGTACAGTACATGTATTTTTGATGCTGCATACATCACAGGGACTTTTCCTCTCAGTAGACAAATATGAGAAAATATTAGTATAATACGAAGCTCTTTGCTATCTCCTGGAAGAAGAATGAGGAACTCTGAGGTGATGCCAAGCCTTAGAGCACAGAAGGAATAGCTAGCTCCCTTAAGAAAGGAGAGCTGGTCTTCTCCATCATCTCCAACCCGCACATTGCCAGGCATGGCTGCTGTACTTCACATACATCTGATAATCCCCTTTCCCCACATGGTAGCACTCTGTTTTGAAAGAATAACAAGGCCAGGCTACACTAATGAGCAAACCTCCCATTGCTGGACCCAATTCCACTCTTTACCAGAAAAGCAATGCACCTGTGGACCAAAGACTCTTTATTAAACTTACTACCAGCTATGCCATTCCTGATACAGTACCGTAATATACTGTAGAGTACTACTCAACTCAAATTTCAATGTAACCTCTACTGTATCTATTTATGCTCTTATAATTTTAGTTAATTTCACTGACCTGTTAAAAAAATTAAATAAATGCAAAGGCAACTCAAGATCCAAAATTAACAAACATCCCACTACAAAATGTTTAAGTTACCTCTTGGTAAACTTCCCAAATAGAAGGTTAACAGATTACAGAGCTGAAAAAGACCTTCGACTACCAAAGCTTATTCCCTCAACATTACAAATAAACTTGAATATAAAACATATTTCTGATGCCACTCATATTAAAAATAAAAATATTTTGAAACGTAAATAAAAAGCTATTCCCTCTTATAAAACCAATGAGAATATAAAAAACTCAACAGAGTATTTTATTTTTGAATTATAATAGATCATTTGGCTAAATAACAGAAAACATATATTGTATTTTTCTTAAAATCCTACAGCATTGTATCAACTACAAAAAAAAATCTATGGCAATTACTCTCAAAAGTGGAAATTCAAGAGAAAGCACAACTATAACAACAAAAGCATTATTACCAGTACTTTAGAGAGTAGCCAAATGTAATCTTTTCAAACTTGAGACCACAGAAACAATACTTGACAGATGCTTTTACAACCTGGTTATCCAGTTTCCCTCTGCACAACAGCAACTACTGTTGTTGCCATATGCTCCCCTGTCATTCTTCCCCACTCCATCCCAGAACAGTCTCTCTGTGCCACTTTGCTACTACACAAAGAAACAGCATCAATCTATATACTTCCAAGTTAAGACTTCTTTCTTTTTAGTGGCTTTCCAAAGGGTTACTTCCTTGTTAATATGTTATACCTGTCTTTTTCTACCCTAAGCCAAATCCCTAATTATACCATTTCTGTATAGCTGTATATGCCTCCTAACTGGCTTCTCCAACTATAAATCTGTCTACTTCTCTGACTCAGCATGCTAAAATTCATCACCCTACTCTCCACATCAGTTTCAAATGAATAATCCTTGGTTTCATGGCCTACTACCAGTTTCTGACTAATCTTCTTCACCTTCCTATATACTCCTTTGTTTGAATAAAATCACATAGGTATGCTTTCACCCAATCAAAAACATTTTTCTTGATGGTGGTGGTGGTTATATAACTACCTTTGTCAAATCCAAGACTATACCTCAGAAGTAGATTTTAAGGAATGTTCATTTTGAAAAATATTTAAAATGCCTTCTTTGCTAAATGTTGAGAGATTTAAAAAAATAATAATAAATTTATGTTTCTCAGAAAGAAATATATTTAATATACTACCTAGTGAAGAGACCTCAACTAATAATGACAACTAACTACTTTCATCAAAACTAGATAATTTACTTTGAAAGAATGAAGCCCTTTAATGAGGACACTCAGATACCAGGAAACAGACTAGAATGGTAATTATAAAGAGTAGCTACCTGAGAAAGCCATAAAGTCTAGTCTTAATGATTAGGAAACCTTAACAACAGCATGATATATTCATTCTGGAAAATTTCCAAACCAGGCCACAATTTTTGTCCTACATAACAGAGTCCTATGTCTGATATTTAACATCTCTCAACTCTCCAATTAAAGATTAAGAAACATGTGTTGAGACTAATGCTAGGTACTCAGTAATACTGCATACCGTCTGATTAAATCTTCCAGAACAGCCTATTAGGTGGATCTAACATAGATCCGGCCCACTCCTGACTCTTGCACTATCTCCTACATGACAATTAAAACACAAGCAACCAAGTCACTAATTTAGTCTGGGCAATAGCAGGAGCTGGAAGGTGCTTTCCAGATGAGACCTAGAACACAATTTTGATTAAAACTAAACAAAAACCAAAAACAAACACTACAAAGTCATCAAAGCAATGGTGCATAGAAAGAGAAGGTAACAATAGTGAAAAATAAATTAGTAACCTGCTACTAAATTTTCACAAAAGCAGACAGACATAAGGTCAGATAAACCCACATACTCATTCAATTAAAACCTTTTAAGAATAACATCAGACTTTAAGAATTTAAGAATTAAGAATAATCAATGCAGTCTAAGATATTTTTCTTTCCCTTCATCTACAAACTTATTTCAAAATATATTAAAAGGGACTCCTGGGTGGCTTAGCGGTTTAGCGCCTGCCTTCAGCCCAGGGTGTGATCTCAGAGTCCCAGGATTGGACTGATGAGTCCCACATCAGGCTCCCTCCATGGGGCCTGCTTTTCCCTTTGCCTATGTCTCTACCTCTTTCTCTCTTTCTGTGTCTCTCATGAATAAATAAATAAAATCTTTAAAATATATATATATTAAAAATCGCTTACAAACCTGACATGGTACCAACTCCAATCACCAGACACTCTACAAGAGCATCAAGGGTGAACGTGGGACCTAAAATTGCCATTCCACGAGCAATATTTTCCCGTACTTCATCCTAAAAATACAGACGAAACATAGCAATGAGGGTAAGGTACAAAACAACTTTTACAAACGTTAGAGAGCATCCTAGGGCCTCCACTAAAATCTAATTTGCTATACGATGAGTAAAATAGACAATGTAAAACCACTAACAGGCATTCCAGATGTAAAGAATTAAGAAAAAGGTCATATACAGTGCCCTGCTTTTCCTTTCCACTGAGTGAGATGCGTCCTGGGAAGACTGCTTTGAGGCAGTGCATCATTCCTGCCAGTTAAGTACCTCATAATGAAATACTACAACATTTTATATTTGGCTACCACTGACAGTTCTTAGTTGCAAATTTTGTGAGACCTTCTTAATACTATGAAACCTAAACCATATTTTTGTCAACATGCTCAAGTGGTCAAGATATTCATCAAATACATCATCAAGGCAGAATTACACTCTGTTTTATTCTCAGGTACTTTGATGCAAGATTATTAAAAACTTTAGTTTATTAAACTTTAGTGACTCATGAACACTAAGATAAAACTTCAGATGGAAAATGTTGGTGTTAATACTAAAGTTTTAGAAATAAATCTACCAATGGAGACTCTCTTCCATTACATCCTGTCCTGTTCTGATAGTTTCAGTAGGTAGATGCTCTTACTTATCCAAAAGTCTTACTACTTTAATTTCTAAAGTCTTAGAGTAGGAAAATGGGGGAAGATTCCAAATTCCAGAAGCTATAGAATTATAATTAAGTTGTTAGGTTAATGGGACAGTTCTTAGGGCACCTAAAAAGACCATCTTAAGACTTGACAAACTAACTTAAAACTGTGGACAACTCCTGAATCTTGAACTAGGAAGAAACTACTAATGCTTCCTATTACTGTGAATAAACTGAAAAAAAAGGAGTATTATTAAATTCATATCTTAAAAATAATACTTACCTGTGAGTTGGAACTGAGAGCAAATTTTGCTAGAGCACTTGCTCTGGAAAGGTCAATCAGAAGTAGGAAGAAGGGTAAAGCTTCACTGGAAAAAAAATAAATAAATAAAGATGACCAGGTACATTTAATAGGAAAAAAATGTGGCTTAAAAATGCTTTCTAAAATAAAACAACCGCCTCATACTTTAGCATGTGTACCTTTTCTGCAGCCCAAAAGATACACCTTCTCCTGACTCCCCTTTGACATCCTCAAAGCTAAACATATGCATTGCTCAAAATATTTATGTTAAAAATGTAATATATACATATATATTTTTTAAGATTTTATTTACTTATTCATAAGAGACAGAGAGAGAGAGGCAGAGACACAGGCAGAAGGAGAAGCAGGCTCCCCACTAGGAGCATGATGGAGGACTCAATCCCGGAATTCCTGGATCACACCCTGAGCCTAAGGCAAACGCCCAACCGCTGAGGCACCCAGGCATCCCAAAATTGTAAATATATTTACACAGAAACACCTTTTGATAATCTGATAGCAAAATATCATCCTAAGTAAAAAATATATCTTTGAATTAGCATGGGGAAAAGAAGTGAAATATATTTAATTTTTTTCTTTAATCACTATTTATGGAAGGATAAACTGAACAAGCTTTCTGGAGACAGTTGGCAATAACAGCACTCTGAAAACTTACACAGCCATGGTCTCACTCCTAGAATATATCCTAAGATTGAATATGAACACAAGTTTAGCCACAGAGACATTCATCAGTGTTATTAATAGAGGAACTTAAATAACCTAACAATCTAATCCTAAAGCATTAATGAACTATAAGATATTATACAAGGGAATACTAGACAACCATTACAAATAATTAATTTAGCATTAAGAACATGCAAAGATGGTGAGAACTATTACTAGGCATAAAGAAGTTATAAAGGCATAAAGAAGTCATACGATCTCAGAATTTTTAAGCATAAAAAACATGAGAAAGGATATATACCAAAATGTTAAAAATTATTAGCATTAGCTAAATGAATGAATGAAAAATTTCCCCATATTTCTTATAAACTTTTGAAAACGTATATATTATAATACTGTATAGCTTGAGGAAGAACAGTTCTTAATAATATATATTCTGAAAAAAAAATATTTATCTTTTAAATACTTACTTCAAGCCTGTCAATTCTTTATCTAAGAAATGAATGACAACTGTACTGAACACAAAACTTGAAAAAATTGTGAAGAGGCCAGCAATACCTAAAATGACAAAATTCAAACTGAAAAAAATCATCCTTTGTTACAAAAATAACAACATACAGTCCTATAAAATATTCTGAAAGAAAGTATTATTTTCTCCAGATTCTTATGATCTCAAATATTAGGATGTTTACTTCCATAAGGAATCCACTGAATGCATGCAGTGCACAGTAAGCAATATCCATGTTTCCATATGTAGGATTTGAACAAAGAAAAATATGTACTTCCATAGCAAATTAAAAATTTGACGGAACAAAGAAGTTAAATGTATAAAATGATTACCCAAAATATATTTTGATCCAAGTTGACGTAAATTCTGGAACTGGAAGTAAATATACAGGATTGCTATGCATCGTGTTATTGTCAGAATTATAATATCACTGCTTAAAACATCCTATTGGAAGAGACAGAAAAAAGCAGCTTTACCTTTTAAAATAAGTAAGAATTTTTATTTTGTATGCATCACTAGTTTATAATATCACGATAATACAAATATAGGCACAAGTCAAATAAAAATATTAAATACGCAAATAAAAAATTAAACCCAATTTTTAGAAAATCCACTGTTTAAAGCCAATCATTTTTCTGTTAATCACTTTTAAAGCTATTATTTTCTCAAGTAAAGTCAATTACACTCATTTTATGCAGAAAAGGCAAAAAGCGTATTTCCAAACAAAAAGTAAATGGAAACTTGAGGTAAGTTCATGAATACTAAAGATAAAGATTTTATTTGTAATTTTTTTTTTTTTTAATTATTTATGATAGTCACAGAGAGAGAGAGGCAGAGACACAGACAGAGGGAGAAGCAGGCTCCATGCACCGGGAGCCTGATGTGGGATTCGATCCCGGGTCTCTAGGATCGCGCCCTGGGCCAAAGGCAGGCGCTAAACCGCTGCGCCACCCAGGGATCCCTGTAATTTTTTTTTTTATTATAGGGTCACCAAGAGGAAGATACTCTTCAGAAACTGAAAATGTGATTTAATTAATTTCACAAACCTCTTCAAACTTTGGACACTCATAATTCCAACCACAGATCTTATCGTTACCAGTAAACATGTTCATGGACATCATACAGATGGTCAGTGTCACTGTCCCCACTATTACTTCCCAAGGATGGGAGGCCACAAAAAGGCCGTGCATTCGGAAAAGTCTTGACAACATTGTAGCTACAGAATCCTTGGATCCTGGAAGGAATAAAGTGTGAATATTTAGTACAAAGCTCACTGTATTTTTAGGAAAAGATTTTAAGATTTTGCATTGTAAACCCTGCTTTTGTAGGCACAGTATCTTATATATATGAATAATACTCTTTGATAGTGTTCCTTATTAGTTATGGAAAATAATTACAAAATTAAAATAAGAGGACTCTGATATTACTTTTTTACTCACAAAACTTAAATCCTCTATTAGTCACTAGCAACCAACTTAAAAACTAGCTATTTCTTACAAGTTGTATGAATTTAAGCATTTATGATGAAACCAAATAAATTTCTCAGCCCACAACATTATCTGAGCCAAGGAGGACAGCAATAAAGCAGAAAAAAGAAGTGAGAAACAAATACTCGCATTTGTTTTCTAATTACCATTATCCTGGTATAAAATGCCCACGAGCACCCTCTATATTCTCCACATTCTGGTTACCCAAAAGGCAAATACCAATCTACATGTTAAGTATCCTCCTCAAAAGCAGGGGTCCATTACACTTTTCCATACCAGCTAATATATGGCATAATGTTAGTAGCAAAAGGTTGTTTAATAAAACTTCCTACTGCTGTTTTCACCAGAGAAAGTCTTTCTCCAAATTTTACAGCTAATAAAATGCCACAACAGTACTGGAAGAAGAGGATGGCTGGCCAAAATGGGTATCTATTACATTCAAAAATTCCCCACAGACCATACAGGTAATTTTTTTTTAAATTTATTTGAAAGAAAGAGAGAGAGCGCACACACAGGAGGAGGGGCAGAGAGAGAGAAAAATCCCAAGCAGACTCCCTGCTGGGCACGGAGCCTGGCATTGGGCTTGATCCCAGGACCCTGAGATCACACCACCTGAGCTGAAATCAAGAACTGGATGTTTAACCAACTGAGCCACCTAGGCGCCCTTGGAGAATAATTCTGATCTAACGACCACCAGAACTAAACTTTCCCGTGTCTGTTGGCTAAATTACAATAATTTCGATATTCTGATTTAAAAAAAAAAAACCTGATATAGCCACTGGTCGCTAATACAGGAACATGTAAGCCTTCTTATACTAAATTTAATGCTTACAATAAGCATATTTAACTACCCATAGAAATCTATTTCAAATTAAGGTTTAGGGGATCCCTGGGTGGCTCAGCGGTTTAGCACCGCCTTCAGATCAGGGCGTGATACCGGAGACCCGGGATCGAGTCACCCGTCAGGCTCCCTGCATGGAGCCTGCTTCTCCCTCTGCCTGTGTCTCTGCCTCTCTCTCTCTCTCTGTCTCTCATGAATAAAAAAATAAAATCTTTAAAAAAAAAAAAAAGGTTTAAAAAGTAAGGCTACTGATTTGACACACTAGCAGGAATTCTGATGAATCTTATGTTTGTGGTAATAACTATGAAAATGACTCACTTAACTGAAAACAGAAAATTAAAGGCAACAAATGAAGAAAAGAAAGTTAATTATTCTATCTAAAGGGTTAAGGGAAAGAAAATAAGAGTAGCTTTTAGGAACCAAAGCAATTCCTGAGCATCATCCCCCCACTGTGTCACCTGATATGCTCCCCATTTCAGCTGCACCAGGCCAGGGACAGCTGGCTTTCCCATTGCAGGTGACAATCTTTCATTGGATCAATTGAATCATGAAATCAATTTTGTAAGAACATTGTTTAATAAAATAAAATAGAAAAAAATAGCTGTAGGTAAGACTTTAGTATGGGTAGATATCATTTCTTGAAACTTGATGTTCAACTATACATACATAGTTGAGTGTATATAGTTCCAATATAACATATACTACTTACTGTGTGTCTCAATTTTAAAAGGCTGGCAGTCACTAATATCTATAAATGTGGCATGCATCTGCCTGTGCTTATTCGTGCTTTTCAACCCTCCTCCCTGAGTCTTGTTCCTCATTTTATCCTCCAGAACCTTGCACCCACATACAGCAGTTGCTCAACAAATACCTGCTTAATTAAAAATAAACTCATAAACTACAGTAACATGTATTTTATTGACCCATCTTAAAATACACCTAAAAATGACTTTAAGTCAACAAAAGATAAATATAACTGCCCACCTGCTAACACACACCTCCCCCCCACCCCACCCCCACCCCGTTTAAAGGCTGAATGCAGACCATTCAGGGAACATATTAAAGGAGAATGGGGTAGGGAAGAGAGGCTACAGTCTAAACACTGTTTTTGAAAGTGAATAACAAAAATAGTTTCTATTAAATGAGTAGAGACTCGGACTTAAAATAATGTAGAGTATGAGTCACATCTTAGATTTGAATCCTACTTCATTACAACCAAAAGCCTCATAATAGCCTAGATTTTCAGGATAGTTTTCTATCACATAATATCCTTCTTATATTTAAAAAACAAAAACTGTGCTCGCTTTAGCAGCACATATACTAAAATTAAAAACCAAAAACCAAAACCAAACTGGTCTAAAGGATCAACTAGTACTGATGTTCCAGAAAATGAATCAACTAAAAATACATATCAACACTAGATCAAAATGAGTCTCTAACATCCTCTCCCCGCCAAAAAAACTCTCAAAACTCTGAACTTAGAGTATTGCCTATTAAGTCAATGTATTCTTCAGTATTAAAAAGCTAATTCAATTGAATTAAAATCTGAGCTTGCTACCAGGAAGGCACCCCAATTTGATCACAAATTGGTTATCATGAACCCATAATTATATATTAGGCACATAATGTTGTCCCTTTAAATGATATCATGGTAGCATTGTCCATTCTGGTATCTGGTAGCACTGTCACTTCTTTCCTAGATATGAACTCATCTTTGCAACATTCAGAAAAAAAATTGCGTATGATCCTGTGAACCAGTCCCAAAAGCAGAGAAGCTCAACTATTTGGAATTACAAACTCAGTAAGAGGATGTATGAGGTGTGTCTAAAGCAACCATAATTGTACACCATCTCATCTTTCAGGAGCACCCTCCCCATTTCCCTGTGGTTATGCAAAGTATTTAAATGCCAAAGAATCTAGTCTTCCACCTTCATCAGCAGTTGCAAGTGGCATAAGCAGGCTACAGGACAGCACCTGCAAATTCAATGGACACTATTTAGGCCACGCTGAAGTAAAAACATTTTACTTTAAAAAAAAAAAAAAATCAAACTCAATAGGCAATGTATGCCCGGCTTACGCACACTGAAATAGGCCACAAACCTTTCACAGATCCTTCAAAAGTAAAGATGATTTAAATCCAATGGAATCCTCAAACTCCAATCCCGGATGTTACAGAAACCACCTACCATGGCCAAATGCAGAAAAGAATGCTTTGGCATCCACCTCCATCTCTCTCCTCCCACCTCGCACTCCTTTTGTGCCACACGTTCTAGTATTTGATTACACATCTTTCAAATTAATTGCTGTGTACATTTTCTCTGAAGCCAAGAACCATGTCTTACATTGAGTCATTTTTAGTTCCAACAGGATCTAGCATTCTGATGCTCAACCTAGTATCCTAGGGGGGAAAATCTTGCACTGGAAATCAGGAAACCTGGATTCTACACCCAATTCTATTACATGCTTGTGAGTAAGTCCTATCTTCATTTCTGTGAGTCACATCTCTATTCACTTACTAAGCTACAGCTCCAAAGTTATTTGACAAAGTATTAAGTGTAAAACCTTGGGAAACTGCTACTTCTGTGAGATTTTTTTTTTTTTTAAGGTCAAATTTCAAATACCTGCAATTGCATATGGGTCAACCTAAATAGTTACCGATGTGCAGGTAGTTAACCAAACGTGGCTTAAAAAGCACATCACACAAGAATAAAAAAGAGCGTGCGGCCTCCCATCACACGCTGCGTCCTGAAAGGCTCACGCCACGCGCGGCACTCGGTATGTTAACGATTCATCTTTGCACATTTTTTTTTTTAACCTTCACGTTACAAAATCCCATTTGTCCTCACTACCAAGTTTACCACAAATCCTGGAAAGCCACAACAAATCGGGTGGATCCCACCGTGCGTCAGGCCTTTGCCGGATCACCCCTAAACCAGAAAACGTCTTTCGCTGCGCGGGGAGCGGCAAACGCCGCATCCTCCGCCTTAGGAGGCTGAAGGCGCGACTACGGGGCCCGGCGGGAGCTGCCCGCGACCCTCCCCACGCGCCTGCACCCGCGCCCGGGACGCGGAAGCCCTCAGGCGGGGGGGCGGAGGGCGAGCGGGGCCCCGAAGTCCCCGGGCCAGCCTCCCCCGCGGACCCCGCCGGGGCGCCCACGTCCACGCCCTCGGGCCCCGACGGCGACCGCGGCCCGGCAGGAGGCCGCGCCTCAAGGACGCCTCCCGCCTGGCTCAGCGGGGCCGCCGCCCGGGGCCGGGGGAGAGCTGACCCCGCCGGCCCCGGCCCCGACCCCGGCCCTCCGGCCCTCCGGCCCCCCGGCCCTGACCCCGCCGCCGCCGCCGCCGCCGCCGCCGCCGCCGCCGCCTCACCTCCGGGTCCCACTGGAAGCTCCGGCCGTCTCAGCGACCGCGACGCGAAGCGGAAGGAACCTCCGCACACGCAGCCTCGGGCCGGCGCGGCCCGCGACCAATGAGCGAGGATCGTCCGATCGCCCCGCCAATGGCCGCGGCGCCGCTCGGCCTCCCGGCGCCGCGTCACGAGCCGTCGCCCTAACAACGCCCCGCGCTCCGCGGCGGCCGGGCAGCACCGCACCACCTCTCACCACGGGCCCGCCAGCCAATAGCCGGCCGCGCCCCGGGGCCGCCGCCTGCCGATTGGCCCGCGGGCCGCGGGGGCGCGAGCGTGCAAGCCGCGGCGAAGGCGATAGGGGGTCTGGCGGGTGGGGCGCCCGCGGCGGGGCCGGGGCGCTCGGGGGCGCTCGGGGGCGGGGGCGGGGGCGGCCCCGCGGACCGACGGCGACACACGGAGGGGCGACGAGGCGGAGCCGAAAAGCGACGGGGCGGCCGCGAGGTGCAGCCCCCCGAGGAGCGCCGGCCGCGCCGCTCCCCCCGCGCCCTCAGCCCCCCCCAGCGCCCTTCGTCTTCCCTCTGCCCCCCCGTGCCTCCCCGTACCCTACGTGCCCTCCATGCCCTCTGCCCCCCTCGTGCCCCCTGCGCCCTCCGCCCTTTCCGTGCCCCCCCGTGCCCTCAGTGCCCCCCGTGCCCTCAGCCCCCCCGTATCCCCCACGCGCCCTCCGCCTTCCCTCTGCCCCCTCCGCCCCCCCTCGTGCCTTCCGCGCCCTGAGCCCCCCCCGCGCCCTCCGCCCCCCCGTGCCCCCGTGCGCCCTCCGCCCCCTCCGTGACCCCCGTGCCCTCAGCCCCCCCGTACCCCCCCCGTGCCCTCTGCCTTCCCTCTGACCCCTCCGCCACCCCGTGCCCTCCATGCCCTCCACCCCCCTCATGCCTTCCGCGCCCTCAGCCCCCCCCGCGCCCTCCGCCCCCCCCGTGCCTCCCGCCCCCTCCGTGCCCCCCCTGCCCCCCCCGCGCCCTCCTCCTTCCCTCTGCCCCCTCCGACCCCCGTGCCCTCCCTGCCCTCCGCCCCCTCCGCCCCCCCGTGCCCTCCACCCCCTCCGTGCCCCCCGTGCCCTCAGCCCCCCCGTACCCCCCCCCGCGCCCTCCGCCTTCCCTCTGCCCCCTCCGCCCCCCGTGTCCCCGTGCCCCCCCTGCCCTCTGCCTTCCCTCTGCCCCCTCCGCCACTCCGTGCCCTCAGTGCCCCCCCCCCCCCCCCCGTGCCCTCCGCCTTCCCTCTGCCCCCTCCGCGGCCCGCCCGCCTCCTGTCTTGGAACAGATCGTGCCTGGGGCCTCCCGACAGTCCCCCGCCCTGAGGCTCTTCCCGCCATCCTGCCCCCTGGACCTGCCGCTGCAGCTGGGTCAAAGAACGTGACACCGCCAACGGGTCCCCACCCTCCATCTCCTGTGTTGGTCTCACCTCTCACCTGTATCAACCCTCCATTTCAGCCAAGAGAAACTGGCCTTTTTTTCAGTCACACTCAGGACCTTTTCACCCGTCTGCTAATGTTCTCTCTGTTTAATCTGGGCGCGCCTACCCATTTTAATTGTTGAAATTCTAACTTTCCTTTAAGGACCAATTCATTTGCCACCTCCTTTCCTTTATTTATTTATTTTTATAATAAATTTATTTTTTATTGGTGTTCAATTTGCCAACATACAGAATAACACCCAGTGCTCATCTCGTCAAGTGCCCCCCTCAGTGCCCCTCACCCAGTCACCCCCACCCCCCACCCACCTCCCCTTCCATCACCCCTAGTTCATTTCCCAGAGTTAGGAGTCTTTATGTTCTGTCTCCCTCTCTTGATATTTCCCACACATTTCTTCTCCCTTCTCTTCTATTCCCTTTCACTATTTTTTATATTCCCCAAATGAATGAGACCATATAATGTTTGTCCTTCTCCGATTGACTTATTTCACTCAGCATAATACCCTCCAGTTCCATCCACGTCGAAGCAAATGGTGGGTATTCGTCGTTTCTAATGGCTGAGGAATATTCCATTGTATACAGAAACCACATCTTTATCCATTCATCTTTCCATGGACACCGAGGCTCCTTCCACAGTTTGGCTATTGTGGACATTGATGCAATGAAACGCTGGGACACGTGCACTCCGATGTTTATAGCAGCAATGTCCTGATTCCCTTCAAACACATGTCGTTCCTCCCTGCTTTGAACGCTCATGTTTCCATAGTATTCTGTGCCTTGTCTTATATTATTATGTGGAAATTTCCTAAGAACGGGAATTATAATCCACTGAATTTTTAAAGCCCTATACTTTCTATAGTACTTAGAAGGTACTATATGCTCAGTAGGAGTTTTAATAAACTGTCATCTTGCTAAACTTTCATAATCCTTATAAAATAGATATCATTAACACCTAAAAAAAGTTAAGCAACTTGCTATATAGATCACATAGATAATAATTAGGAAAACTGGAATTTGAGCCCACATCTAAAGCTTAGGCTGATTCTTCTATATTTCACTGTTTCAGTATAGGACCTTTATTCACATCTCTTTACCTAATACTTTTGGGTGGCTCATTATATGCAATGCACCGTGGTTGGCATTGGAGATACAGTGACGAACATGACAGACATGGAAACTACCTTTATGAACCTTACATCCCTTCACAGAATACATGGTCATTATATATTTGTTGAAATAGCGGAAGGAAACAGTTTTCATGGTGAAGAAGACTGTCGCGAACTAGCCAATGGTGGCAATATTTTGAGTCTTACAAAAGGAAGAGGAAGAAGGAGAAAAGAATAAGAAAAAGTGGAAGAAGTGAAAGAGAAAGAAAAGAAAAGGAAGAGTAGCAAGAGGAAGAGGAGAGGGAGAAGTAGGAAAAGAAGGAAGGAGAGAAAGAAGTATTGACAGCCCAGAAACTTTGTCACACTTTTAATGTCCCTAGAAGCCTAAAGGGCCAGATATTTCAGAATTAGAAGTTGTAGCTTATACAAATACTTATATAAATCCAAAAAAGATTATGAAGGTGTTTCCACAAAAGGCTTGAGACCAAGACTTGGAAACCTTCATTCCCAAACTCTGCAACTCTGGTTAATTGAGAATTCTAATGAGTGTCTGAGTTCAAAAGCAAACAATAAGGAAACTTTAATAGTCTGGTTTTATGTATTTAAAATAACTTCTATATAGGTCCCAAAATGTATTTCAAAAGAATCTTTATTCACCTAACTAGTAACTTGTACTTGATAAATCACAAAATTTGGCATGGACACAAGATAGAAAGGGAAAATGGGGGATAGGGTCAAGGGAATCTATGTGTCTTTTTGTGGATTCACTCACAGAGCCACAGAGCAAGGAATTTATAAAAGTATAATTTTAAGAGCCTCTTTTAAAGTAATGTATGGCCCATATTGCCATCTTAATCCACATTATCCTAAGCATTTATTTATGTAAATGTGCATACATATACATATGTATACATAATTTCACTTTTCCCTCTTTTTATGATTATGGTCATGCTTTAAGACAGGGAATTATAACAACAAAAATAATAATAAATACTGAAGTACCTCTTTCTCTGTATGATCCAGTTTCCTAAGTGCTTTATTTTATATTATTTTTAATATTAATGTTTATGTTAATTCTCATAACACTCCTATGGAGGAAGACATGGTGAATCTGCATTTTACAAATGATGAAGCTACAGAAACAACTGGCGTAAGTTCATACAGTTTGGAAGTGGCAAAACTGGAGTATGAACTTTGAATCTGATCCCCAGGTACATGCTCTAAACAATTCCTGTACTATCTTTGCATTAACATAATGTGTACTGCTTTGTGTTAGCACATGTGATTGTTTAAGCTTCTGACACTCCATTGCAAAAGACCTTTTGTAATATCAACATAGAGTTGTATGTATTTATTTACTTCCCATTCACAGTTCCCAACTGTATTGAAATTAGTGTCTTCCAACCTTGGGCAGTTTTCTCTGTGTCTTACACAACTTTTTTTTTTTTTTTAATTTCAGGAATAATTTTTTAACTAGTACATTGCAAATGATAATTAGCCACTTAGCTTTTGGCAGATACTATGATTGATTACCTTTCCTGCCCAAGGTCAAGAAATGTTCACTGAGGGCCTACTCTATGCTAGGCAAAGCACTGAGCAACCGAGAAAGCATGGGCACCTGGTTGGCTTAGTCGGTTGAGCATCTGACTCTTGGTTTCAGCTTGGGTCATGGTTTTGGGATTATGGGTCAGCTACATTGGGCTCCACACTCAGTGGAGAGTCTGCTTGGGATTCTCTCTCTCTCTGTCTCTCTACCTCTCTCCCTGCCCCCACAGTTCCCTCTCTGTGTCAAAGGAAGGGGTAAATCTGAAGAAGAAGAAGAAGAAGAAGAAGAAGAAAGAAGAAAAAAGAAAGAAGAAAGAAGAAGGGATCCCTGGGTGGCGCAGCGGTTTGGCGCCTGCCTTTGGCCCAGGGCGCGATCCTGGAGACCCAGGATCGAATCCCACGTCGGGCTCCCGGTGCATGGAGCCTGCTTCTCCCTCTGCCTGTGTCTCTGCCTCTCTCTCTCTCTGTGTGTGACTATCATAAATAAAAAAAATAAAAATAAATAAAAATTAAAAAAAAGAAAGAAGAAGAAGGAGGAGGAGGAGAGAAGAAGAAGAAAAGAAGAAGAAGGAGGAGGAGGAGAAGAGAAGGAGTAGGAGGAGGAGGAGAAAGAAGGAAGAAGAAGAAGAAGAAGAAGAAGGAGGAGGAGGAGGAGGAGGAGGAAAGAAAGAAAACAAAAGAAAGCAGACACAAAAAGAACCCTTCCAGATAACATAGTCTGAGTAAGGTCTGTTGAGGATCCACAGGGAAAAGTGGTAGGGCATGGAGTTTGGGTGCCATATATTCTGAACAAGGGAAGGAAGTGGTTTGAAGAAAGGCTATTCCAGCTAATAGGGCCAAGATTGTGAGACTAAGAATGGTGGTAAGATGAACCCGGAGTAGAGGGTTTAATTTAACAGAAATCTTAAAGTATTGTAGAGTATGAGAGATTTAAAAGGCTGAGAAGTCATGAGCAGGTTGGCAGGAAATCCCAAGTTTCTACTGTCACCCAAGGAGACATCGCACAGGGACTAACAGTCTCAGCTACTCATCTTCTGCTGCTTTAGTTCAGTAGGGAAACTTAAAATTCTGCTTCTTATTTGTTCCTAAAACTTCCTAGAACTGCCATCAACAGCTGGGGCTTCTCTTGCAGTAAGGAGAAAAGGTCTCCACAGGAAATGATGCACACAATACAAGATGTCTTCTGCCCACAGAGCCGGCTTTCACTGTTTAACCCCATATTTTCTTTGTTTTCTTCCTCACAGTTCCCCATTCCTCTACAAAGCCTTTCCCCAGCTTTGTAGAACCCGTTGGGAATAGATGCGAGCTTTGGAATAAATTGTTTTCCTTTTAAAGGAATTGACTTTCCTTGGGAGAAAAGAATGTTCACACAATGTAGAAACAGCCTATCTACAATTAGCAGTAAGCGTGCTCTATTCCTGGGATTCTTTGGGATTCTTGGTTGAGGTGGCTGGTTCACAAAGGAGTCAATGAAAGACTAAGAAAGGAGAAGAAAGGAAAGAGGGAAGAACGAATTTTACCCAAACATGAGCATTATTTTTTCTCCCCAATAACAAACATGGTCCTGGTCTCAGTTGTTAAGTGTAGAGTGAACTGTTTATGACAAAGGCTGTATTCAGCTCACTTATCATGTTGGGACATATCTCCCTCCTGTTTACCTTCATCCTCCCAATGCCATCTTCTCCTTTCAGCTCTGAAAGGAGAGCAGAAGAAAATTATGGTGGTGAGAAAGGAGAAAAGAGCTTGGAAGGAGATAGATAAAATCACACAAGGCAAGTGTGAAAGAAGGATAATGGCCCAAGGAGACCCTCCTCAGCTTTCCTGAGCAACCCCATTGAAAGAGAAGCCAAACAGCAATTGCCCAGGGCTGCACATAGTAGGTAATATTTTAATACATAATTATTGTCACTCGTAGGTAAAAGTGGCCCAACAGTGTACAGGACCCTAACTATATCTTATATAATTGCAATAAATTTGGTTGTAGGTAACAGAGAACCTAAACTAAAAGTGGCTTAAACAAAGTAAGCTTTTCTTTCTTGGGTAAAGAAAATTGGAGATGAGTAGTCTAGGATTAGCATGGCAGCCCGGGATGCTTCCAAGGACCCTTCTATTTGTCTGCTTCACCATCCTTAGCATGTCTTCCATTCCCATGGTTGCCTTGAGGTCCAAGATGGCAACTAGAGCTCCGGCCTTCTTTTTTTTTTTTAAGATTTTATTTATTTATTCATGAGAAGATACACAGAGAGAGAGGCACAGACACAGGCAGAGGGAGAAGCAGGCTCCATGCAGGGAGCCCGACGCAGGACTCGATCCCGGGTCTCCAGGATCACACCCTGGGCTGAAGGACGCACCAAACCACTGAGCCACCCGGGCTGCCCGAGTTCTGGCCTTCATATCTTCATTTCCATCCTCTGGAAGGAGCAGAATAAAAACAAGAGGGGAAAAGGGGCCATTCCCAGCTGAGTCAGCTCCCATTTCACAGTTTTTATCTCAATGACCAGAAGTACAAGGCCATATCTAGCAACAGGGGAGCTAGGAATGTAATCTTTATTTTCAGCAGCAATGTGCCCAGCTAAAACCTGAAGAAAGGCTCCCACTTCTTTAGCTTCTGTGTTGTCCCTATACGGGATGAGCACACAACGAGGACCCAATTCAGTTGCTGACTTATTAACTCAAAAACAGGAAACAATTTTACTTTCAAGAGTATGGGGTTTATAGCAGCAATGTCCACAACAGCCAAACTGTGGAAGGAGCCTCGGTGTCCATTGACAGATGATGGATAAAGTAAATGTGGTCTATGTATACAATGGAATATTACTCAGGCATCAGAAACGACAAATACCCACCATTTGCTTCAAAGTGGCGGGAACTGGAGGGTATTATGCTGAGTGAAATAAGTCAATCGGAGAAGGACAAACATTATATGGTCTCATTCATTTGGGAAATATAAAAAATAGTGAAAGGGAATAAAGGGGAAAGGAGAAAAAATGAGTGGGAAATATCAGAGAGGGAGACAGAACATGAGAGACTCCTAACTCTGGGAAACAAACTAGGGGTGGTGGAAAGGGAGGTGGGCGGGGGGTGGGGGTGACTGGGTGACAGGCACTGAGGGGGGGCACTTGATGGGATGAGCACTGGGTGTTATGCTATATGTTGGTAAATTGAACTCCAATAAAAAAAAAAAAGAGTATGGGGGCATAGGAAAGGACATAAACCTAAGATCAAAGACATGTTATTTTAAAAACATGAGCTTAAAATGTCAATGGAACTCTCACTAACGCCTAGATTTGACTTAGCTAAATCCACCAAAAATGTATACTGTTAGAAATGGTCTAATGTAAGGAAGCAATCTGGTAAACTAGTCAAGTGGACTCTCTTTTTAGAGTAAAGGACCTCAATGGTCCTATTCATTGCTCTGTCTTCAGCACCTATAACACTAAATGAATGAATGAGCTACAACAACTTTCTAAACAGTTTATTGTCTTGATTTTCTTATTATCCAGACTCTGCTTTTTCCTGTGTATTTTAAATGCCTACCATGGGCTCCATGCTGTTTTAACTCTGTACCACGATGGGTTCCCACTCTGAAATTTCCTCTGCCTGTGACTCCTGCCTCCCTGAGAAGTTTTCCAGCTCTTTCCACATGATGTTTCAGCTGGACTAAACTAAAGGTACAGTTAATGATGCTTCTAAAGGCCATTCCTTTGGAGATCCAGTAAACACTGAAAAATCAGTCTTGGTCATCCCTAAAATCTGACTTTTTTCCCTTCCATTTTGCACTTGTTTAGACTTTGGGTAATTTGTGCTACTTCAATGACAGTATGTTATGAGATGTTCTTGGTACTCTCCCTAGTTGGGTCTGAACAGGTCTGAGGCTAATTTTTCCCTTCTCATAGGAAGTGAATAGCATTAGCAAACTATTCACTGTTCTCAAGAAAGACACTGTCAAGGGCTCTGTGACTCTTTCAGAAAGATAGGCTGCTCTTCTTTCCCAAGGGAAAACATAAAACATTTGCAAATATTCTGCTCAATGCCCCTTTCAGAGCTACCACTTGCTTGTTCTTCTGAAATACATGCCACTATAAATAATTTAGGAAGAAATCTGACCGATATACACCAAAAAAAGTTAAGAAAATTGTAATTGATGTCATCGTGGGCTAATAATTTTGCCCTCAAAAAGATAATGCAAGCAGCCAGGACACCTCTCCTTCCTCAGTAACTCTTATTGAAAGAATTGTTCTGGAAACTCTAGTTGCTTGGCTCCAGGTTGTAGACAAATGTCCTATGTCTCTACCCCACTCCTCATCAAGAGAAACACCTTTCTTTTGGAGTATAGGACTGGATGGACCATCAGATAATCCCAATTTTGGTAAAGAGCTCAAAGCATGGATGGCAATACCTGACTATTGTGTGACATCATGTTCAATAAGAAATAAAATGAGTGTAAAGCTGTTTGCCTGGCCTCTATCTTGAGGTGTCCTCTTCACTGCAACAATGACAACAAAAGAGAGAGTGAAGTATAGTGTGATACGGAGAAGGAAGGCACTCCAGTTCTGACAGGCCTTAAGTACAGTGGATGTGTTCCTCTCCACTCTTCCTGTATAAGTGTGACAGATCCACTTCCCTCTGGTCCACTCTTCTCAAGCAGGCCCAATTGAGTCTAAAATTTCAACCTGCCTCTTTACTTGATACTTTTCCTCCTTTACCATAGGAAAGGAGTAGGACCACCTTTGTTTGGGTTCTCCAAAGATAGAGACTGAGTCAAAAACTGGGTTACAATGGCTTATTTGGGGGATGACCCTGGAAAGTCAGAATAAGAATGCACAGTGTAGAAGGGAAGAAAGAAAGGCCGGGCCGGGGCCAGATGGCGGAGGAGTAGGGTCCGCCACCTACTCCTGGCCCCACCAACTTACCTAGAAAACTTTCAAACCATCCTGAAAACCTACCAATTCGACCTGAGATTTAAAGAGAGAACAGCTGGAGTGCTACAGAGAGAAGAGCTTGTGCTTCTAACAAGGTAGGAAGACGGAAAAAAATAAAATAAAGAATCAAGTCGGGGAGGGACCGCGGGGAGCTGGGCTAAGGGGGGCAGGGGAGCCTCCGGACAGGAAAGCCCCACCCCGGAGAAGCGGGAACTTTAAGAATCTGCCCTGGATTCTTCCTGGATTGAAAGGCGCTCGCAGGGAACTGGGGGGAGGAGGGAACGCAGGGGTGCAGTGGAGCCTCCAGTCTCCCAGGGTCACTAACAAGGAGGTGCACCCGGAGAGAGTGCACCCACCCCGAGGCTGAGCTCCGTAAGGGCTGGAGCGCCCAGCAGGGCCTCGGGGAGAAGCCGGTCGGTCAGGGGGCGCTGGGGGGGCTGCGCCCTGCTGCTTGGGGAGCCGCGGCCCGGGAGCGATTCCAGCAGCACAGGCCCCGGAGCCCAGGGCGCTGGGGGACACAGTCGGGATCCTGCGCTCCCCCGGGACGGGCGGAGGCCGGGAGGGCCCAGGACAGCGGGGACACTCCCCTGCCGGCGCCCCGAGCTGTGCACGTCAGCGGCCCCCGCCCCGGAGCACCCAGGCCCCTGCGGACCCAGAGCTGCGGTGGTTACAGCAGGAGCTGACTCCAGGGCTGGGGAGCTAGCGGCGGCCAGTGGTGGTGTTCCTCCTGGTGTCACCCTGTGCTTGGGAGCCGGGGGGGGCCACCAGGGGACAGAGGCCTCAGGGCACCGGTAGGGGGCGAGGCGGCGCCCCCAGGTGCACACACCTGAGCATCAGCACAGCAGCCCTTCCCCCAGACCAGCTGGAAGGACAGGGGAAGAGCAAGTTCTCCACGGAGCAGCGCTGGAGAGCTCCAGGGGAGGTCGAGGGATTGATAGTATATAGAACTAGAGGATACCCCTCC
Organism: Canis lupus dingo; assembly: GCF_003254725.2. NCBI lineage: Eukaryota > Metazoa > Chordata > Mammalia > Carnivora > Canidae > Canis > Canis lupus. The sequence goes on from NC_064245.1 coordinate 30,901,477, forward strand.
TTGTTTTTTTTCTTCCTTTTTCCAGTACAACTCGTTTTTATATCAGACTGTAAATTTCCAATTTTTTTTTCTTTTCCCACCTTAACTACAATATTTTACCACCTCTTCATTTTTAAGATTCTTCCTTTTTCACTTTCATATTTCTACAATTACAGGTACTAGATATATTTCCACTTCTAGATTCCCTTCAATGTTCTCAACTTAATTTTGGGAGGGTTTTGTTTTGTGTTGTTTTCTCTGCCTCTTTTTGTTTTACAATGGCGGAAGTTAATACCTTCTAAATCATGACCAGCATGCACCCCAAACCAAGTGGAACACCCTGCGGGTCCATTCTGTGAGATTATATTCTCCCTTCATTCCCATTTTGCCCCCCTCTTTTATTTAGTTTGTGTTTTCGTGGTCACCGTTGGGGCTCTCTACAAGTATTTCTGGTTTATATAGAGTTGGGACTAAGCATCTTCTAACATACAGAACTTAATAACTCAAACCAAGAGAATCACCCTCTTGGACCCCTCAGGTAGACTACATTCTCCCTCCAATACAATTTCATCACCACCACCACCTCCCAGTCCTCTCCCTCTTCTTCTTTTTTTTTTTTTCTCTTTACTTTTGCTTTTTTCTCTCCTTTTTTCCCTATTCTTTTTTTTTTTTTCTCTTCTTTGGGATTCTTGGCCTTTTATTTTTTACTACTTTGTTTTAAAATTTGTTTTTCACTTTAGTGGTCCTTTTGTTTTATTTTGTTCTGATCTTTGTTTTCAATTTCTGGTCTCTTACCTCGGCAGAATAATCTAGGGTGATATTTACTGAGGTCATGGTTGATATTCTTGACTCAGCCCACTCACAGATCCACTCTGCATTGAGCAAAATGACTAGAAGGAAGAATTCACCACAAAAGAAAAAGTCAGAAACAGTACTCTCTGCCATGGAGTTACAGAATTTGGATTACAATTTGCTGTCAGAAAGCCAATTTAGAAGCACAATTATAAAGCTACTGGTGGCTCTGGAAAAAAGCATAAAGGATTCAAGAGACTTCATGACTGCAGAATTTAGATCTAATCGGGCCAAAACTAAAAATCAATTAAATGAGATGCAATCCAAACTAGAGTTCTAACGATGAGGGTTAATGAGGTGGAAGAAAGAGTGAGCGACACAGAAGACAAGTTGATGGCAATGAAGGAAGCTGAGGAAAAAAGAGAAAAACAATTAAAAGACCATGAGGAGGGATCCCTGGGTGGCGCAGCGGTTTGGCGCCTGCCTTTGGCCCAGGGCCCGATCCTGGAGACCCAGGATCAAATCCCACATCCGGCTCCCGGTGCATGAAGCCTGCTTTTCCCTCTGCCTGTGTCTCTGCCTCTCTCTCTCTCTGTGTGTGTGACTATCATAAATAAATAAATTTTAAAAAATTTAAAAAAAAAGACCATGAGGAAAGGTTAAGGGAAATAAATGACAGCCTCAGGAGGAAAAAGGTACATTTAATTGGGGTTCCAGAAGGCGCCAAGAGGGACAGAGGACCAGAAAGCATATTTGAACAAATCATACCTGAGAACTTCCCTAATTTGGGGAGGGAAATAGGCATTCAGATCCAGTAGATAGAGAGGTGCCCCTTCAAAAATCAATAAAAACCATCAACACCTTGACATTTAATAGTGAAACTTGCAAATTCCAAAGATAAAGAGAAAATCCTTAAAGCAGCAAGAGACAAGAGGTCCCGAACTTATATGGGGAGAACTATTAGATTAACAGCAGCCCTCTCCACAGAGACCTGGCAGGCCAGAAAGGGCTGGCAGGATATATTCCGGGTCCTAAATGAGAAGAACATGCAGCCAAGAATACTTTATCCAGCAAGGCTCTCATTCAGAATAGAAGGAGAGATAAAGAGCTTCCAAGATGGGCAGAAACTGAAAGAATATGTGACCACCAAACCAGCTTTGCAAGAAATATTAAGGGGGACTCTGTAAAAGAAAGAGGAACCCCAAAGAAATAATCCACAAAAACAGGGATTTAATAGGTAATATGGTGACACAAACTTCCTATCTTTCAATACTAACTCTAAATGTGAATGGGCTTAATGATGCCATCAAAAGATGCAGGGTATCAGATTGGATAAAAAAAAAACAAGACCCATCTATTTGCTGTCTACAAGAGACTCATTTTATTTTTTATCATTTTTTTAAAGATTTTATTTATTTATCCATGAGAGGCACAGAGAGAGGTGGAGACACAGGCAGAGGGAGAAGCAGGCTCCTCAAGCGGAGCCCCATGTGGGACTTGATCCCAGGCCCCCAGGATCACACCCCAGGCTGAAGGCAGGTGCTCAACCACTGAGCCACCCAGGGATCCCCTGAGACTCATTTTAGACCTAAGGACACCTCCAGCCTGAAAATGAAAGGTTGGAGAACCATGTACCACTCAAAAGGTCCTCAAAAGAAAGCAGAGGTAGCAATCCTCATATGAGATAAATTAAAGTTTATCCCAAAGAGATGAAGAGACACATGATATCATACTTAAAGGACCTATCCATTAAGAAGACCTAACAGTCATGAATATTTATGCCCCTAATGTGGGAGCTGCCAAGTATATCAATCAATTAATAACCAAAGTAAAGACATACTTAGGTAATAATACACTAATACTGAGAGACTGCAACATGGCACTTTCTGCAAATGACAGATCTTCTAAGCACAACATCTCCAAGAAACAAGAGATTTAAATGATACATTGGACCAGATGGATTTCACAAATATATACAAGAACTTTACATCCAAATGCAACTGAATACACATTCTTCTCAAGTGCACATGGAACTTTCTTCAGAATAGACCACATACTGGGTCACAAATCAGATCTCTAACCAATTCCAAAAGACTGGGATTGTCCCCTGCATATTTTCAGACCATAATGCTTTGAAACTAGAACCCAATCATAAGAAGAAATTTGGAAGAAACTCAAACACGTGGAGGTTAAAGAGCATCCTGCTAAAAGATGAAAGGGTCAACCAGGAAGTTAGAGAAGAATTAAAAAGATCCATGGAAACTATTGAAAATGAAGATACAACTGTTCTAAATCTTTGGGTTACAGCCAAAGCAGTCCTATGAGGGAAATACATCATAATGCCAGCCTCCCTCAAAAAATCAGAAAAACTCAATACACAGGCTAACCTCTCACTTAAAGGAACTGGAGAAAGAACAGCAAAGAAAACCTACACCAACCAGAAGAAGAGAAATAATAAAGATTCGAGCAGAACTCAATGAAATAGAGATCAGAAGAACTGTAGAACAGATCAGCAAAACCAGGAGTTGGTTCTTTGAAAGAATTAGTAAGATAGATAAGCCATTAGCCAGCCTTATTAAAAACAAAAGAGAAAAGGCTCTAATTAATAAAATCATGAATGAAAGAGGACAGATCACAACCAATACCAAGGAAATACAAACGATTTTAAAAACATATTATGAGCAGCTATACACCAATAAATTAGGCAATCTAGAAGAAGTGGATGCATTTCTGAAAAACCACAAACTACCAAAACTGGAACAGGAAAAAAATAGAAAACCTGAACAGGCCAATAACCATGGAGGAAATTGAAGCAGTCATCAGAAACCTCCAAAGACACAAAAAGTCCAGGGCCAGATGGGGAATTCTATCAAGGGTTTAAAGAAGAAACAATGCTTATTCTACTAAAGCTGTTCTGGGAGATAGAAAGGGATGGAATACTTCCAAACTCGTTCTATGAGGCCAGCATCACCTTCATTCCAAAACCAGACAAAGACCCCACCGAAAAGGAGAATTCTGACCAATATCCTTGATGAACACAGATGCAAAAATTCTCAGCAAAATACTAGCCAATAGGATCCAACAGTACATTAAGAAGATTATTCACCATGACCAAGTGGGATTTATCCCTGGGATGGAAGGTTGGTTCAACACTTGTAAAGCAATCAGCGTGATAGAGCACATCGAGAGAGAAAACAAGAACCATATGATCCTCTCAATAGATGCAGAGAAAGCATTTGACAAAATACAGCATCCATGCCTGATCAAAACTCTTCAGGAGAGTAGGGATAGAGGGAACATTCCTCAACATCTTAAAAGCCATCTACAAAAAGCCCACAGCAATATCATTCTCAATGGGGAAGCACTGGGAGCCTTTCCCCTAAGATCAGGAACAAGACAGGGATGTCCACTCTCACCACTGCTATTCAACATAGTATTAGAAGTCCTAGCCTCAACAGTCAGACAACAAAAACACATTAAAGGCATTCAAATTGGCAAAGAAGAAGTCAAACTCTCCCTCTTCACAGATGACATGATACTCTATATAGAAAACCCAAAAGCCTCCACCCCAAGATTGCTAGAACTCATACAGCAATTCGGCAGCGTGGCAGGATACAAAATCAATGCCTAGAAATTAGTGACATTTCTATACACTAACAATGAGACTGAAGAAAGAGAAATTAAGGAGTCAATCCCATTGACAATTTCACCCAAAAGCATAAGATACCTAGGAATAAACCTAACCAAAGAGGTAAAGGATCTATACCCTAAAAACTACAGAACACTTCTGAAAGAAATTGAGGAAGATGGGCAGCCTGGGTTGCTCAGTGGTTTAGTGCCACCTTCAGCCCAGGATGTGATCCTGGAGACCCAGAATAAGTCCCACGTGAGGCTCCCTGCTTGGAGCCGGCCTTTATCTCTGCCTGTGTCTCTGCCTCTCTCTCTCTCTTTCTCTCTGTGTGTGTGTCTCTCATGAATAAATAAATAAATAGTAATTAAAAAAAAGAAATTGAGGAAGACACAAAAAGATGGAAAAATATTCCATGCTCATGGATTGGAAGAATTAATATTCTTGTGAAAATGTCTATACTACCCAGGGCAATGTACACATTCAATGCAATCCCTATCAAAATACCATAGACTTTTTTCAGGGAGTTGGAACAAATCATCTTAAGATTTGTGTGGAATCAGAAAAGACCCCGAATAGTCAGGGGAATATTGAAAAAGAAAACCATAGCTGGGGGCATCACAATGCCAGATTTCAGGTTGTACTACAAAGCTGTGGTCATCAAGACAGTGTGGTACTGGCACAAAGACAGACACATTGATCAATGGGACAGAATAGAGAACCCAGAAGTGGGCCCTTAACTCTTTGGCCAACTAATATTCAACAAAGCAGGAAAGACTAAAGACTATCCACTGGAAAAAGGACAGTCTTTTCAATAAATGGTGCTGGGAAAATTGGACAGCCATGTGCAGAAGAATGAAACTAGACCATTCTCTTGCACCATACACAAAGATAAACTCAAAATGGATGAAAGATCTAAATGTGAGATAAGAATCCATCAAAATCCTAGAGGAGAACACAGGAAACAGCCTTTTTGAACTTGGCCACAGCAACTTCTTGCAAGATACATCTATGAAGGCAAGAGAAACAAAAGCAAAAATGAATTATTGGGACTTCATGAAGATAAAAAGCTGCACAGCAAAAGAAACAGTCAACAAACCTAAAAGACAACCTACAGAATGAGAGTTCTTTGCAAATGACCTATCAGCTAAAGGGCTAGTATCCAAGATCTATGAAGAACTTATTAAACTCAACACCCAGGAAACAAACAATCCAATCTGAAATGGGCAGAACAGATGAACAAAAATTTCACCAAAGAAGACCTACACAGGGCCAACAAGGACATGAGAAAATGCTCCGCATCACTTGCCATCAGGGAAATACAAATAGAAACCACAATGAGATCCCACCCTACACCAGTGAGAAGGGTGAAAATTAACAAGGCAGGAAACCACAAGTGTTGGAGAGGATGTAGAGAAAGGGGAACCCTCCTGCACTGTTGGTGGGAATGGGAACTGGTGCAGCCACTCTGGAAAACTGTGTGGAGGTTAAAAGAGTTAAAAATAGAGCTACCCTGTGACCCCGCTATTGCACTGCTGGGGATTTACCCCAAAGATACAGATGCAGTGAAACAACGGGACACCTGCACCCCAATGTTTATAGCAGCAATGTCCACAATAGCCAAACTGTGGAAGGAGCCTTGGTGTCCATCAAAAGATGAATGGATAAAGAAGCTGTGGTCTATGTATACAATGGAATATTCCTCAGCCATCAGAAAGGACGGGCACTCACCATTTGCTTCGACGTGGATGGAACTGAAGGGTATTATGCTGAATGAAGTAAGTCAGTTGGAGAAGGACAATCATCATGTGGTTTCACTCATATATAAGAATATATATATAGGAATATAAGAAATAGGGCAGCCTCGGTGGCGCAGTGGTTTAGTGCTGCCTGCAGCCCGGGGTGTGATCCTAGGGACCTGGATCGAGTCCCACGTCAGGATTCCTGCATGGAGCCTGCTTCTCCCTCTGCCTGTGTCTCTGCCTCTCTTTCGCTCTCTCTGAATGAATAAATAAATAAATCTTAAAAAAAAAAGGAATATAAGAAATAGTGAAAGGGATTATGGGAGAAAGGAGAGAAAATGAGTGGGGAAAATTATAGAGGGTGACAAAACAAGAGGGACACCTAATTCTGGGAAACGAACAAGGTATAGTGGAAGGTGAGGTGAGTGGGGGGATGGGGTGACTGGGTGTGGGCACTGAGGGGGGCACTTGATGGGATGAGCACTGGGTGTTATGCTATATGTTGGCAAATCAAACTCCAATAAAAAAATATACAAAAAATTTTTTTAAAAAAAGGAAAGGCCAATATCCAGCTGGTTACCACTGTTGGTAAGTGGGGCCCAATCCTGCTGGGGCCCCTCTCAAGAGCCCAGTAGAATGAAGGATGGCCAGGTAAGATGAGACCATTTATTCACCAACTCCAGTCCCTCTTTAGCTGAGTAATGTATGTATGTGCAAGGACTGAGATACTGAAACTTTGGAAAAGACTTGAGGCAAAAAGTTGAAAGACTTGATGGTGGGTAGTTGAAGAGAGAAGCTTTCAGCCTGCCAGGAATTGTCTACCACACTTGCAGCTGAAGGTCCCGCATGAGTAAGAGATGTGGTGACGAGTAACTTGTCTGCCATGAAGACCGCATATGGGCTACCATATCCTTCTTTTCATTCGTTTACTTTTCCATTGGGCTTCTTTTGATTGCATCGCTAAGGTACATTAGAACTTGGCCTGAGACTGTTCGCCCTGAAACTGTCATGATTCCCTCCTCATGGCTATGCAATAGTATTCCATTCACCAATCGCCTTCTAAGGGTGTCTTATTTTCTCACTCTGGTTATCCCTGGCCTCTGAGTTGGCTTGGACCCTGTAACTGGTAACAGTCAATGTTTGTAAGCTTCCAAGTACTCTAGCTTACAAATAGAAAGTGATCAATATATATAATAAGTGAACTTATATATATATAAGTGAACAAATATATATTTGTTGATGATTCTAACAGTGAAACTCTAACTCAGAAACTCTCCTAAGCAGGAACTTGTTTAGTCATGTGAAATCAACAAACATTTCTTATAGTAAGTATTACAAAGAGAGCAGATGGGTAGTTAAATAGAAATTCATGGAGCTCCTATGGACAGATAGAGTTACTATGTTTCCAGTATCTAAAATTTCATCTTTGCCAGACAGAGGAGTCATATTATTTGTGGGAGTTAGGCTTTAAAATCAACGTAAAATGGAATTCCAGTAAGATCTCGGGGTTTTTCATTAAAACAGCATGGGGAGGGTAAATGTCAGAGTCAAAAAATATTCTTAAAATCTTTTATATTTCCTAAATATAGGGTGCGTATTTAACTATAAAATCCTAAAATGAATGGGAGGTAAGTAGTCAATGCTACTAATGCTACTATGTTCCTGCTTGCCCTGGGGGCGGGGGGGTTGCTCTAATCTTTGTCAACTCCACTCTATGCTATTAGATTTGAGATGTACTTGTTGTTAGTATTTATCCATTATTGGAGATATATTCTGCAAATATATTCTTCCAGTTGGTCATGTGTCCTTTGACTTGGCTTATGGTGATTTTTGCCCTACTAAAGGATCTTTAAAAAAAATTTTTTTAAAAGGTTCATTCATTTATTCATTCAGAGAGAGCGAGAGAGAGGCAGAGACACAGGCAGAGGGAGAAGCAGGCTCCATGCAGGAAGCCCGATGTGGGACTCGATCCGGGGTCTCCAGGATCACACCCCGGGCTGCAGGCGGTGCCAAACTGCTGCGCCACCAGGGCTACCCTTTAAAAATGTTTTAATGCGATCTTTTCTTTCATTGAATCTGGACTTTGAATTACAGGTTAAAAGCCTTTTCCCACACTCTTGTTATAAAGGAATCCATCTGCATTTTCTTTAAGTACTTAGTTGACTTTATTCTTTACATCAAGATCTCTGCTCCCTTTGGAGTCTATTCTTGTATGTAGTGTGAGGTGTAGATATAATTTTATCTTTTGTTGAGTGGTTATATTCTGGTTTTCTTATACACAAAACACTGTATTCTCTGCAGCCACACCTCTGTAAGCTCTCTCATAGGGTGACTCACTTCTGCCAATAATGAATTACATTCACTTTTTTGTTTGGTTTCAAAGGGTACTATTCTTTGAAACTGTTTACAGATTCTAGGAGCGTACCATATCTGGAGTCCTATAGCCTCATGAACAGAACATTGTATTTGGAAAGCACTTTTCTGATTGTCCAGCCCTGTCCAGTGATTGTAGAAATTTTAAACAAGGTGGATGATATGGTTCCCATGATTAAAAAGTTCAACTGGTGGAAGTACATGTGGAATGATTAGAACACAATTGAAAGTAGCATAGAATTAGTGAAACATACATTTTGGTGACTGCCCACTACCAGGAAGGATTTCTCTGCACTGAGACCATCAGTGTTTATGGAGGAGTTGCTTCTGAATAATTCATTTCAGCTGCAGGAAATGGAGAACCTAACTCATAGAGACTTGAACATATTTTACCCCTCATATATCAAGAGATCTGGAGGTAGGTGGTTACTAGCATTGGTTTACCAGCTGAACAATGTCAGGGATAGCACCTCTACAACTCTGTTGGCCTTTGGCACTTGGTTCCAAGACGGTTGCTAAAGCCCAGGTATTACATCCAGGTTCTGAAAAGTACCAGAATATGCTACCTCCAAATGTGCCACTTTGGCATAAAATTATTTTGAGTTAGAGACACTTGGAAAATAGCAGATCATAGAAAGACATTCTGACTTTCCCTTTTCTTCTTGGAAGTAAGAGATAAAACTCCCCTGTGAAAGATACTCTCCTTATGCCAGGAGGAAAAGAACATTCTTATCACCAGAGATGAGTAGTTGAGGCCAAAGAAAATCTGTACAAACAGATCTTGTTAAAATAACCCTTATCTTCCTTTAGCCTTCCTGTATATTTTAGTTACCTTTTCACCATTACTACTCTTTATTCAACCTGATACATAAACACTGGGACCCAACCACATTTTGGGGCTTCCATTTGCCTATGAAGTCTCCCATGTAGATGTAAAAATAAAATTTGCATGCCTCTGTCCTCTTAATCTATTTTATGCCATCAGCAGAGATTAGTCAGAGACCCTAAAAGGGTAGAGGACAAGTCTCACCTCTCCTACAGTTCAGAGGAAAAGTAAGGGGAAGGGGTATACCAGTTGCATCTACCTCTTTAATAATAAAAAAAAAAACTTAACCTAAACTTTTTCAGAAGATCTCTACTTATGTCTCCTTGGTCAGGATTCTATCACGTGGCCATGCTTAGGTGCAAGAGAAGCAGGCAAAAAGAATATTTAAGTTTTGTAAACTCTATCAGGAGAAACTACAAGGGAGAGGGGTTTAATAATGGCTACTCGAGCCAGCCAATCCGTGGAGCCAGCCCATCCGTGGAGCCAGCCACAATGGAAGCTCCCTTTTCTGCTTGCTGAAAGCAAGTGCGTGGTATGAAACAAACCTGAAAATTTATGGCCGGATTTTATAAAATCTAAGAAAAAGTATAAATAAGTGGGCTTCAGGGAGGGTAAGAACTTCGACAGCATAAGTTCAGGGATTTTCTGATTAAAGCTCTGCTATGACAGTAGCCCCCCCTAATCTGCAGGGAATATGTCCCAAGACCTCAGCAGATGCCTGAAACTGCAGGTAGTACCGAACCCTATATATGCGAGGTTTTTTCCTATATGTACATATGTACCTATGATAAAGTTTAATTTATTAACTAGGCACAGTGGGGATTAATGATAACTAATAATAAAATAGAACAATTACAACAATATCCAGTAATAAAAGTTATGTGAATGTGGTTTTTCTCTCTCTCAAAATATCTTAAACTACACTCACCTTTCATCTTCTTGTGATGATAGGAGATGAAAAATGCCAACATGGTGAAATGCTGTGAGGTGAATGACATGGCATCTGATGATTCACGAGAAGGAGGCTCATCTGCTTCCAGATCTTTTTTTTTTAAAGATTTTTTTATTATTTATTCATGAGAGACACAGAGAGAGAGAGAGAGAGAGAGAGAGAGGCAGAGACACAGGCAGAAGGAGAAGCAGGCTCCATGCAGGGAGCCCGATATGGGACTCGATCCCGGGTCTCCAGGATCACGCCCTGGGCTGAAGGCAGGTGCTAAACCACTGAGCCACCCAGGGATCCCTGCTTCCAGATCTTGATCCAGTTGACCATGGAGGGAGACTGAAACCACAGAAACCAAAAATTGCAGATGACAGAGAAGTACCATGATGGTGGGCAGCTCCCAACTCCCAGCCTCTATGCCCCACAATTCAAATGCATGTGGGATAGGCTAGCTGGACCAGCTTGGGTTAGCTGCCCACTCCTGGTGAGGTCACAGGCAGAGGACGGGCCTCTGAGTGCAAGCCCAACCGCTCTGGGATTATCCCTGGAGACACTGAGGCAAAAGGACAGCATATTTTAGTATATAGAAGTAGAAGTAACATAAATATGTAAACAATGCGGTATGCTCTTATGTGATCATTGATGGTGTGTTGTCACATCCAGAAATACAAGGACAACTGCCCTTTAAATTGGGGCGCTTTTTTTTTCCTGTTTGGTAGGAATATCTTGATTCCCAGTTTCAGAAATGTAGCAACTGATGAGTTGAGTTGGTTAGTTTTTGTTTTGCTTGGGATACTGTGATATAATTTAAAAATACATATTTGATCTTGTACTGGTTCCTGGCATATAGCTGCTAAAATCCTCAACATCTGTTGAGCAATAAGTCTTTGGTATGCTAATGAGATGACTAGTGGCTGGGGGTCTCTAGATAGCATCAGGATGGAGGCTGGTCACCAGGAAAACCAAGGCATGATTAGAAGGTTAGAATTCTCAGCACCTGCCCCAATTCCCAACCTCCAGGGAGGGAAGAGGGGCTAGAGATAGAGTTTAATCACCAATGGCTAATTATTTAATTGATCATATCTATGTAATGAAATCTCCATAAAAATTCCTAAATAATGAGGTTCAGAGAGCTGGAGTGCTGAACACATCAAGATGCTCAGAGTGGGGCAGCCTGGGTGCCTCAGCAGTTTAGCGCCACCTTCAGCCCAGGGCGTCATCCTGGAGACCTGGGATTGAGTCCCACGTCGGGCTCCCTACATGGAGCCTACTTCTCTCTCTGCTTGTGTCTCTGCCTCTCTCTCTCTGTGTGTCTCTCATGAATAAATAAATAAAATCTTAAAAAAAAAAAAAAGAAAGATGCTCAGAGGGTTATGTGCCCAGAGAGGTCATGGAAGCTTCCTCATACCTTGCCCCAAGTATCTCTTCCATCTGACTGTTCCTGAGTTGTAGCCTTTATAAAACAAAACAAAACAAAACAAAAACTGGTAATATAAAGTTCTATGAGTCATTCTAGTAAATTATCAAACATGAGAAGGGGTTTACAACAATCCCTGAGTTAATAGCTGGTTGGTCAGAAGCACATGCAACTGGTATCTGAAATGAGAGCAATCCTGTGGGACTGAGCCCTTAACTTGTAGAGATCTGACTCTACTCTAATGCCCAGTATATAGTATCAGAATTGAATTGAATTGAATTATAGGTTACCCAGCTGGTGTCAGTGAGTCAGAGAAGCATTGTCAGAAGAGACACCACACGTTTGGTGTCGGAAATGTTAGGAGTAAAAACAGCTTGGAGATACCAACAAAGCAAAAAAATGTAGGGGATGAGTTAGAACCACTCCCCCCTATAATACAGGAGGACCAGCCTATCCAAGGGAGGGTAGCAGCCTTGACCTATAATAGGGAGTTCAAAAGACAGATGATGGTGAAATTAAGAGCAGTGAGCTTTAACACAAAAAGAGACAGTGCTTTAGAAAGATCAAGGATGAGAACTATGGAAAAAAGGAGTTTAGAAGGACTTCAGGCATGACAGGCAAGTTGATCAATGGCTCTGTGGTAGATATTTGTGACCACTATGGGGCTGAGGTCCAAGACCTGAGTAGTAGACTAGGAGCTGGAGCAAGGTTGGCAGTGGCAGAGCTCAGAATGGGTGTCATACTAAGGGCTGGAGTAGGTGGTAAAGGACCAGTGTCAAAGAGACAGGTTGGCTCCAGGTCATGTTCCTGAAAATAATTTCTTCAAAAGCCAATTTACCAAGTGACCAATATGCTAAAAGCTGTCAAACACCTTAAATGAGTCTGCAACAGGGATCCCTGGGTGGCGCAGCGGTTTAGCGCCTGCCTTTGGCTAAGGGCGCGATCCTAGAGACCCGCGATCGAATCCCACGTTGGGCTCCCGGTGCATGGAGCCTGCTTCTCCCTCTGCCTATGTCTCTGCCCCTCTCTCTCTCTTTCTCTGTGTGTGCGACTATCGTAAATAAATAAAAATTAAAAAAAATACCCTCCAGTTCCATCCACGTTGAAGCAAATGGTGGGTATTAAAAAAAAATGAGTCTGCAACAATGCCAGTTTCCTAACTTTCAAAAACCAGAGGTAACTCTAGGACTATTGGTGGTCTGATTTGGTTAGATCTTCTTTGCTAACCTCAAGTGGGTTAGCCACTGATGGAACTCCAAGAAATGCATAATTACAAAATTATTTTCTCACCATTTTATGGGAGTTTATATAGCTAAAAATTAAACACATGGAGATAATCACAGAATTTTTTAAAAAATTTTACAGCCTTCTGAGGCCATCAGTGCTTGGCAGGCAGCTAAGGAGAAGAGTGCTAACGCATTTCCTGCCTTTTTATTTTCTGGTCCCTTCTGGCCCACACCTCCAGAAGTGTCTTCTACCTGCATTAGGCCAGATTTACATTCTCTCATGAACTATAGCTGTGGAAGGGAAACCAGTAAGCCAAAGACAGATATAGATGGCACTTGTAGAGTTGGCCCTTTTCTGGATGTGAGAAATGGATATTTATGTCTAGCTGCTTGCTCTGGGTTTACCTAGACTAGCAAATTGCAGTGAAGTTCCAAATGCAGCACTTACAGAGTATAGCGTTTTTGCAGCTCCTTCCTGCTGTGATATTTTGGGTCTTGACTGGGCTGTCCATGTGGAAACATATCTCTCTTCGAGCTGCTTCCCTGAGGCATTATGAAGATGGGAAGACTGTATTGACAAATGATGCCCCACATTCTGCAATTCCCAGTTAAATGATTATTAGTGAGTTTAGGTGTTTTGAAGGCACAAAGCTCTCACTGTTGAAGGAGGTTGCAGCACTAAGGAAATGAATTGAGTCCAAAAATAATGCCATTATAGAACTAATACATTTTAAATAGCAACAAACTAACTAGACAGGATTAAAATATACAATTATGCTAAAGAGAAAGGTTTGGATGCCACAGAAAATGAAAAGTGAAAAAAAATATCAATTGAAGCAATGAGATAATAAAATATAAATACGTAGGGCATAAAAAGACCGGTAACATAAGAATAAGTTGCTATCCCTGAGGTAAAGAACTCTCCAAATGAAACAAAACAAATTTTAAGAAATAAGATGGGGGCCGCCTAGGTGGCTCAGCAGTTTAGCGCTGCCTTCGGCCCAGGGCCTGATCCTGGAGACCTGGGATCGAGTCCCACGTTGGGCTCCCTGCATGGAGCCTGCTTCACCCTCTGCCTGTGTCTCTGCCTCTCTCTCTCTCTCTCTCTCTCTCTCTCTCTCTCTGTGTGTCTCTCAGGAATGAATGAATAAAATCTTAAAAAAAAAAAAAAAGAAACCAAAGACATAATAGAAAAACATTTATGAATACAATATAGTGACATGCCTGGTGAAAGGACGTGCAATGGATTAGAAAAAAATGGAAAGAATGTCGTAATTAATTAAGACATTGTCTGGTACAGTTGCTAAACTTCATTTATAAAGAAAGAAGTCTTTAGATTCCAGGTACAAAAACTATAAGGGAAAAAATGTTTACCTTAGATTTCTCTATAGCAACATTTAATGCCAGAAGACAGTGGAATTATGTCTATAAACTCTTTAAAAAAAAAAAAGCATGACCCAAGAATATTACACCCAGCCAGGTTGAACTTAATTGTAAATCGAGCAAACAGAAATTCCTAAACATGAAAGTACTTAAGGAATGTGGCATTCAGTCACTCATTGAAGATGTATGGAAGATGAATCCAGCTAATGAAGAGAGGATTTGGAAATCAATATTCAAAGTACAAAAGGCAATCCAGTGCTGCAAGGAAATGGAGGAATATTTACACATCGTTGGAAGGAAAATATTCATTCCATTGTTGGAAGGACCAAAATCTCCTGAAACCAAGCAAGTTGTCCTTCAAGTATGAGGTAAAAGGCAGACCTTTATCAGGATGAAGGTACTCATAGTATACTCATAGTATAACACTTATGAGTGCTCTTGGATATGTTACTTGTTAAAGAAATTCAGTGACCCAAGAAATAAATGAAAATAGAAAGCTCAAGTATAGAGAAAATGCAGTAATGAGACTAGTAAATTTATATCAATTTAAATATAGAATTAGGGCTAAGATTGGCAAAAATTATGATTATAAAACTATAAAAATATACATTTAACTATAAATATAACCTCCAATAATGTAAAAATAAATAAGAAAAATTAGGTGATGGGTATATAGTACAAAAAAATATAAAATCAACACAATAGGACAGATAATTTTGTCCTATTTCCTAGCAAGCTGGAAGTCAATCCATGTTTGATTAGTCAGAGTATTCTATGACCACAGCGGAATTAAGCTGGAAATCACAAAAAATTCCCTATAACCTGAAAATTAAATAATATACTTCACATATCCATATGTCAAAGAAGAAATCACAAAGCACATTTTAAAAAATTGTTTGAGCTGAATGATAATAAGATTCAACATACCCAAACCTATGAAATGTGGCTAAAGTGGCACCTGGAGGAAAATTTGTCATCTTAAATGTATATATATATAGAAGAGATAAAAAACTAAAATATCATTTACTTGAGTTTTCTTGTCAAGAGACTAGGAAAAGTATGTTAAATTAAACCTAAAGGAAATAGAAAGAAGGAAATAATAAAGATGTGAGTATAAATCCATAAAATAAAAACCTACAACAGAGACAGAAAGCTAAAAATTAGATGTTTAAAAAGATAAAGAAAGTAGATAAACCTCACAAGACTGATTTAACAAAAGAGAGGGAGAACAAACTGAAATTGACAATATTCAGGCAAAAGGAGATCACTAGGTGTTCATATTTAAAAAACATGGGATAATATCATAAACAGCTTTATGCCAATATATTTGACAATTTACACAAATGAGAAATTCTTTGAGAAACACAATGAAAGTATAATAGAAAATCTGAGTCATCTAACATCTGTAAAGGAAATTGAGTCTATCATTAAACACTTTCCCACAAAGAAAATCCCAAGCCCAGGGGTACCTGGGTGGCTCAGTCAGTTATGTGTCAGCCTTTTGCTCAGGTAGGGATTGTGGTGTCCTGCGATCTTCGTGTTGGGCTCCCCCTTTAGTGGGGAGTGTGCTTTTCCCTTTGCTCCTCTCATCCCCTCTCTCTCTCACTCGCTCTCTCTCATATAAATAAATAAAATTAAAAAAAAGAGAAAATCCTAAGCCCAGAATACTTCACCAATGAGTTCTCCAAATATTTAGTGAAGAAATAACACCAATCTCACATAAAATATTCAAGAAAATTAAAACAAAACAATTTTTCCGACTTTTTAAAAAAAGATTTTACTTATTTATTCATGAGAGACACAGAGAGAGAGGCAGAGACACAGGCAGAGGGAGAAGCAGGCTCCATGCTGGGAGCCCGACGTGGGACTCGATTCTGTGACTCCAGGATCACGTTCCAGGCTGAAGGCAGGCGCCAAATGCTGGGCCACCGGCGCTGCCCCCGACATTTTTTTTAATGAGCATAATCACAATACTAAAACTTGAAAGGACATTATAAGGAATGAAAATTACAGCCTAATTTCTCTCAAAAACATAAATGCAAAAATATTAAAAATTAAATGTTATGAAATAGGAAAAGGATAGTATACCACATTCAAGTGATATTTAATCCAAGAATGCAACAGTGGTTTAACATTTGAAAAGCAAGCATTTTAATTCACTATACTAAGATAAAAATTGTATTATTATCTCAATGGAACAAATATTTTATAAAATTCAGTACTCACCTGTAATTCAAGTCTCTTAACAAATAACAGATGGGAATTTCCTATCCTGGTGAAAAGTATCCACAAAACCCTACAACAAACATACAATGGAGTGATGAACCTCTGATCCTCCTGGGATCGGGAATGTTACAAGAAAGTCTACTATTTAACAATTCTATTCAACATTTTGCCAGAGGGCCTAGCCAATAAAATAAAACAAGAAAAAAACAATTAAAAGGCAGTATTGGAAAGAAAGAAATATCATTGTTATTTGCAGATAATATAATTATGTATTTAGATAATCAAAAAGGATCTATAGACAAACTATGAGAATTAATAAATTTATCAAGATCACTGATACAAGGATAATACTTTAAAAATCAATTGCATTTCTCCTATATGCAAGCTTCAAATAAATAAGAATTGGGCTTAAAAAACAAGTGTTGTTTACTATAGCATCAAAACCATAAAAGAGCCAGCAATAAATCTAATGAAAGACATACAAAAGCTCTAGATTAAACTATAAAACATTGAGATAAATTGAAGAAAACATAGATAAATGAGGGTTATATCATGTTCCTGGATTATAAGAGACAATATTTTAAAGATACCAACTCTATCCACACTGACCTATGGTTTCGGTGCAATCCTAATTTTTAAAAAAGTCACATTTTTCTTGTGGAAATTGACAAGCTTATTCTAAAATTTACGTGAAAATCTACAAGATAATCTTGAAGAACAAATAAGGAGTAGTTACACTGCTAGGTGTATTTATAATAGGTAAAAATCTATTATAAATTATAGTAATTGTGACAATATAATGCTAGCACTAGATAAGACATATAGACCACTGTAAAAATATAGTTCAGAGACAGAGTTAAATTTAACTGGTCACCTGGTTTTTGACAAAGCTGACACTTCAGTGCAGTACAGAAAGACTGGTCTTTTCAATGAATAGTTCTAGACCATTTCACAGTCCATCTAGAATATATGTAAATAAATATAAATATAAATATGTATATGATAAGCAGATAAGTAAATAGGACATAAAATATACTAACCAAAGTGGAAAATATTGACATATTAGACTTCGTTAAGATTAAGAACTTCTGTTCATTAAAAGACACCATTGAGAGAATGCAAAGCAATCCACAGAGTAGCAGATAACTGTAATACATTTCACAAAGGAATCTCATCAAGGGTGTATAAAGGACTCTTACAAGTCAATACAAAAGGACAGAAAAATATAATGAAAAAATAGGCAAAATTACTGAACAGATATTTCACAAAAAGTGATATCCCAATGGGTAATAAACATTGAGAAAAGGTGCACAGTGTCATTAGTTATCAGAGAAATACAAATACCCACATAGCCAATAAAATGATTAAAATAGAAAAAAAGACTAACAATAACAAGTGTTGGTTGGCAGAGAAGTAGAACAACTGGAACTCTCATATGCTGCTGGTGGGAAAATAACTTGATAAAACCATTTTGAGAAACTTTTTGGTGGTATCTAACAAAGCTCAATGTATGCATATTCTATGACCAAGCAATCACACCCTAGATATATATCCAGCAGAAGGATAGACATTTATTCAAAAAGTGTAAGTATGAGAATATTTTTAATAACTCTGAATTGGAAACCACCTAAATTTCCATAAAATGGGAGATAGACAAATAGGACAAGTAGGATAAACAAATAATTTTTTTTCTTGGACATCATGTAATTTTATTCTAGTGTCAGGAAAAAGAAGAAAATCATCTTAACAAATTTGTGTACACATTAAAAATACTTTGCTATAACAAATTTCAAACATAAAAATTGGTCAGGAAACATATTTGACTGTTGTTGATAATGCTGCTATAAACATGTGAACATCCAGGTGCATGTATGCCTTTGAATCTGTATTTTTGGGGATGTCGGGGTGGCTCAGCGGTTGAACACCTGCCTTTGGCCCAGGGCGTGATCCTGGAGACCAGGGATCGAGTCCCGCATCGGGCTCCCAGCATGGAGCCTGCTTCTCCCTCTGCCTGTGTCTCTGCCTCTCTCTCTGTGTCTCTCATGAATAAATAAATAAAACCTTAAAAAAAAAAGAAAAGAATCTGTATTTTTGTATCCCTTAGGTAAATACCCAGTAGTGCGATTGCTGGGTCGTAGGATAGCTCTAAGTTACGAATAGTGAACCTCCACACTGTTTTCCAGAGTGGCTGTACCAGTTCACATTCCCACCAACAACATCAGAGGGTTCCCCTTTCTCTACATGCTCTCCAACATCTGTTTCCTGTGTTGTTAATATTAGCCATTCTGACAGATGTAAGGTGGTATCTCACTATGGTTTTGATTTATATTTCCCTGATGATGGGTGATGTGGAGCATCTTTTCACGTGTCTGTCGGCTGTCTGAATGTTTTCTTTTTTTAAAATTTATTTATGAGAGAGAGAGAGAGAGAGAGAGAGAGAAGCAGGCTCCATGCACGGAGTCTGATGTGGGACTCGATCCTGGGACTTCAGGATCATGCCCTGGGCCGAAGGCAGGCACTAAACCACTGAGCCACCCAGGGATCCCTGTTTTCTTTGGAAAAACATCTATTCATGTCTTCTGCCCATTTATTAACTACATTATTTGTTTTTAGGGTGTTGAGTTTGATAAGTTCTTTATAGATTTTGGATACTAACTTTATCAGATATGTCATTTGCAAATATCTTCTCCCATTCTATAGGTTGCTTTTTATTTCTGTTGATTATTTCCTTTGCTGTTAAGAAGTGTGATTTTGTTTTGTTTTGTTTTGTTTTGTTTTGGTGAAGAAGCTTTTTATCTTGAGGTCCTATAGTTCACTTTTGCTTTTGTTTCCCTTCTTTCAGTGACATATCTAGCAAGAAGGTGCCAAGGACAAAGAAGTTGCTGCCTGTGTTCTCCTCTAGGATTTTGATAGTTTCCTCTCTCCCATGTAGGTCTTTCATCCATTTTGAATTTATTTCTGTGTATGGTATAAGAAAGTGGTCCAGTTTCATTCTTTTACATTTGGCTGTCCAGTTTCCCCAACACCATTTATTGAAGAGACTATCTTTTTGCCAGTAGATATTCTTTCCTGTTTTGTCAAAGAGTAGTTGACCATAGAGTTGTGGGTCCTTTTCTGGGTTTTCTATTCTATAATAGACAAATAATTTGTGATATATTTCCACAATGAAATACTATATATAGCAATGAGAACAAATGAGCTGCAGCTATATGCAACAATATGGATAAATTTCACAAACATAATTTTGAGGAAAAAAGCTAAGACAAAATAGTAAATACTATGTGACTCAACTTACATGAAGTTTGAAACACGCAAAAAAAAATCTATGCTGTTAGAAGTCAGTGCAGTAATTATATGTAGGTAGGAGAGGGATTGGAAGGATACAAGAAGGGACTTCTAGGTGATAGTAAAGTGTTTTTCTTTTTTTTTAAGATTTCTTTTTTTTTGGATCCCTGGGTGGCGCAGCGGTTTAGCGCCTGCCTTTGGCCCAGGGCACGATCCCGGAGACCCGGGATCGAATCCCACGTCGGGCTCCCGGTGCATGGAGCCTGCTTCTCCCTCTGCCTGTGTCTCTGCCTCTCTCTCTCTCTCACTGTGTGCCTATCATAAATAAATAAAAATTAAAAAAAAAAAAGATTTCTTTTTTTTTTGAGAGAGAGAGAGAGAGAGATGGAGAGAAAGAGAGAGAGTGCATGAGTGGGGAGAGAGACAGAGGGAGAGGGAAAGAGAGAATCCCAAGCGGACTCCACGCTGAGCAGGGAGCCTGATATGGGGCTTGATCCCAGGACTCTGTGATCATGATCATGACTGAAGGCAGGCACTTAACACAGGTGCCCAAGTATATGCTAATTTTTTTAAAAAGTTTTGAACACAGTGTATGATATCCTCTTTTGTGTAAGAAAGGGAATATGTAAAACTACATATTCAGGAGAGATAAAGAAGAAACCCTCCATGGGGAGCAGGGTGCCAGGAACAGGGCAGATGGGGGACATTGTTAGCCTTTTCATGTTTATGAGTTTCAAACCATGTGATTATGTGAAATTTTCAAGTAATTTACAGAAAGAGAGTGCACACATTAGCTATGGATTCATAAGATTGATGTGTCATCCATCTCTATCATATAACAGTATTCCAGTTCACAAGTTCCTAAGCTTTTCTGAGGCTCAAATTCTAAGAGTTGCTAAGAATCAGTGATTATTGTGAAAACAAATTGATAAAGTATATATCTGCTGGGACCCTTTGGTTGTTAAATGACAGGAAATCCAATGTGAACTGACTTGCCCACAAATGGGAATTTATTGGCTCACAGTACTGAAAAGTCCAGGAGGTAGACCTGACTTCTACACAGCTAGATTCAGGCCTCCAGCTATCACCAGGTTTTATTACTGTCTAGGTATCTGCTCTGTCTTCTGTCATGTTGCCTTCTTTTTCTGGCTTTAAGTGCAGCCCCAGCGAATCTAGGCTCTCCCCAAACAGTTACAAGTTGATTGTGGGTACTCCAGCCTCTAAAGCTCTCAAGTTCAAAGTCTAGCCAGAACAGTAAGAATAGTTCATGGGAGTTTCCATCAATGTCTTGAGTTTCACTCTAGCTGGCCCCATTGGAGTCATCCTTCTATGATGGATGCAGGGCTCTGATTTACTGGGCTTGAAATTGGAGGGGATCTGGGAAGCTCTCTAGGAAAATAATCTCATCAACAATATGTATTAGAGAGACTGAAGTCAAAACTTGAGTGAGGAGGTAATTGCAATTATACAAGTGAAAGACAATGAGTTGGGCTAGGTTTTGTTTTTTGAGAGAGAGGAAGGAAGGCCAAGTGTGAGTAGAATCAGGGGAGAGGGACAAAGGGAGAGAGAAAGAGAGAATCTTAAGCTTAAGCAAGTTCCATGCCTAGCATGGAGCCTGATATGAGGCTCGATCCCACAGCCCACGGTCATGACCTAAGCCAAAATCAAGAGTCAACACTAACCAACCAAGCCACGCAGGTGCCCCACGTTGTGCTAGTTCTGAGGCAGGGAATAAGTTTAAAGGATGGTTGTAAAACATGGCCTGACCTCAAAAACAAAGCTCAGGACAGCCCGGGTGGCTCAGCAGTTTAGCGCCGCCTTCCGCCCAGGGCGTGATCCTGGAGACCCAGATAGAGTTCCACATCGGGCTCCCTGCATGAAGCCTGCTTCTCCCTCTGCCTGTCTCTGCCTCTCTCTCTGTGTCTCTCATTAATAAATAAATAAACAAACAAAAAACAAAGCTCACTTAAATAATAAAGGAGGAGAGACTGTTTTAGATTAAACGATACTGAAGAGATAACTAAATATAATACAAAAGTCTCTCCTTATTTGTGGCTTCGCTTTCCACAGTAATTCCGTTTACCCACCGGTAACTACAGTACAGAAGCAGATGAGCCTCCTTCTGATAAATCATCAGGGGGTTCATAGTAGCCTAACTCTATATCACAGCACCCACATCACTTACCCCACATCATCTCATTACATAAGCATTTTATTCTCTCACATCGTCTTAAGGATGAGTACTGTATAATAAGATATTTTGAGAGAGTGAGACCACTTATAAAACAATATTGTTCTATTTTATTATTAGCTATTGTTGTTCATCTGTTACTGTGCCTAATATGTAAATTAAACTTTATCATAGATACATATAGGGAAAAAATAACATATATAGTTTGGTAGTACTATTTGCAGTGTCAGGCACCCACTGAGGGTCTTGGAACGTATTCTCTAAAGATAAGGGGAACTACTGTCTGCAAATACTAGACTGAATCTTTTTTTTTTTTTTTAGACTGAATCTTTGTTCCAAAGAAAGCAACAAAATATGTTCTTGAGATAATGGGGGAAATTTGCATATGAACTGAATACTAGGTGATATTGTGAAACTATTCTTACTAATGCAAGGGCAGTAATGGCATCATAGTTGTCTAAAAAAATGTCTTATTCTTAGAAGATAAAGGCTGAAGTGTTTAGAAATGAGATACCATGATATCTGCCTGTTACATTCAAATGGTTCAGATAAAAAAAGTATATGTAGATTATAGAAAAAACAAAATTATAGTATGTTAAAAATTATTGAATTTCGATGGTTAGCATTCAGGTTTTCATCTTTTTTTTTCTTTAGGATTTATTTATTTTTTGAGGGGGGATGGGCCAAGGAAGAGGAAGAGTGAGAATCTCAAGCAGCCTCCCAGTTGAGCTCAGAGCCCTAGCTGGGGATCAATTCCACCCTGAGGTCATGACCTGAGCTGAAGTCACAAGTCAGATACCTAATAGACTGAACCACCCAAGTGCCTCCAGATTTTCATTTTATCTCACTTTGTGTGTGAAAATATTCGTAATTATTTTATTTTATTTTATTTTATTTTATTTTATTTTATTTTATTTTATTTTTTGGCCTGAAAATGTTCGTAATTTTAAAAATTGGGAAGGTGCCATGGTCTGAAAAAGAGGAGACTGTTCTGCATATTCCAGAACTCAATTTCCTTTTCAAGTTTTTGGATCTTTTAGGCTGGTGGTTTGGGTAGACTGAGAATTCTCAGACTCCAAAGGCATACAGGGGAAGACAAGTGAGTGGATAAAATGAGAAATCACAATAGAGAAGAAGAAAAAAAAAAAAAAAACTAAAAGAAACCGTCACAATGGGATCAGTGGCTCTCTTTGTTTTTTTTTTTTTTTTTTTTCAGTGGCTCTCTTTGGATAATTTTAAAAATTTGGATACATTTTAAAAATCTGCTTCTTTGTAATTTTCTGTAACTTCCTAATTTTCTACAGTGATGGCTGGTTATTTTTATAATGGAACAAAAGAAAAGAATTTAATTAAATGGAACAGGAGGAATAGAGGAAAAACTGGTAAGAAAAAATTTTTAAGTTGATTGGGGTTTGGAACAAACCTACCATTTGGGGCATGGAAGGGAGCTGACATCTTCTTCATTTCTTAGAAGTAGAAAATATAGGACACCTGGGCTGCTCAGCAGTTGAGCATCTGCCTTCAGCCCAGGATGTGATCCCTGGGTCCCGGGATCGAGTCCCACATTGGGCTTCCCTCTTAGGGAGCCTGCTTCTCCCTCTGCCTGTGTCTGTGCCTCCTTCTGTGTATCTCTCATCAATAAATAAATAAGATGTTAAAAAAAGAAAAAGAATTGTTCTTAGAGATTTCCTACCTGACTTTTCTCAATAGATACTCCAGAGAGGTTAAATGATTTACCCAAGATCAGCCAGATTAATGACAGAAACCAGCTTGAAAAAAATTTCACATAAGATATGGTTAGGTTAGAATATAATTAGTGGATATATTACAAAAGTGAGCATGGTATATAATCTGGGCATCTAATTTGTGACTTCTCTTAAATATTTTAGGCCTCTAAAAATTCCCTCTGAATGGACTTGGGAACTATAGAGTGAATCCTATAGTTATCAGGAAATAAAATCTTTCACAAAGAGAGACAGCCACTAGATAAAACAGAGCTCTAGACTTTAGGTGCTAAACCAAAGGTAATAACTTGTGGACTTCCTGGATTCTTACATCTTCTTCATTCAAAGGCAGTGACGTCTACACAGCCTATCATGAACACCACTCCTTTTTAAAAAATATTTTATTTATTTATTTGAGAGAGAGCAAGAGAGCATGCCCAGAGGGAGAGAGAGAGGGAGAAGCAGCTGAGCAGGAAGCCTGATGTTGGGTTTGATCCTAGGACCCTGAGATCATGACCTAAGCCAAAGACAGACACTTAACCGACCGGGCCACCCAGGCGCCCCTTGACCACCACTCATTTTACCAATCAAAAATTGTGTCTAAAAAATTGTATCTAATTTTCTTTAATTATTAAATCCTTGGTAGATTTCAGTAAGATATTTGGAATGCTTGTGTAGCTATCTAGGGAGTGTGTACTCCTGATTGGAGGATGTTAGACATTAGCTACCTCTATTGTGAGATTAAAGTTCATTTATACATATATACCAGTATTATGCTAATGAGCACTGTAATATCTCCCAACATCTAACAACTGGGACATTGTTGAGTACACTGATATATCAAAATAATGGAAGTTCATAAAAATATCTAGTATGTAGGTACATTAATATTTGGAAATCCACGTACAAATGAATGCTAAATGGAAAGAAGGATACGATATGAAAGATGATGTAAGTTTAGACATTTGTTGGACTAAAATTATATAAATCATGGATATGTACTAAAATGTCAAAATATAAAATGTTTCCTTTTCCTTCTAGTATTTTTCAAGTACAAAATAGGGAAAATACCATGATACTATGGCCATATTATCAATTTACTATGAAACATTCTTAATGTTCAGGTTCCAAACCAACCACTCATTCATTCAACAAATAATTATTAAGCATTTACTATGTATTGGGCACTGAAGATACAAAGATAAAAAAGACCAAATTCTTGGCTTCAAGGAACCAACAGTCTGGTGTTTTGAAACAAATTAAGTAATACTATAGGTACTATAAGAGTGACCTGAAAAATGCTGCGGAAGCTCCCAAACTTCAGGCCAGAATTTCCCACAGCCTACAGGGCCTATCTAGGGAAATATACTACAGGCAGCTCTAATGAAACATGACTGAAACCCAACTTGTGACTCTCCTTCCCCTCTCACTTCCCAAGCCCATTCTTCCGTCTGTAGTGTTGTACCAGAGAGAATAAGCCATAACCTGTGGCTATATGCACAGGCCCCTTCTATATTGGTGATGGTAAGCCCCTTCCCCCGAAGATCTTGCTGACTATAGAAGCCCTAGGTGTTTCCCTTGTCCATAGGTTGCCTTGGCCAACTGGATGAAGAGTGAACACCTGCCTCAAGGCAGCCATTCCAGAAACTGATCATCTACTGTTAAATGCCCTGATAGGAAAACTCAATTATAATAGTGGCTATGTTTGGTTAGGCCAATTATCTTCCTAGAAAATTTGAACTGTAGGTCTGAGGAAGGAGCCAAGCAGATGGTAGCAGGAGCAGAATCCAAAAGACACTCAGAATACAGTACACGGAAGCCATGAGTGAGCAGCAACTATGACTTAAGTAGTAGACTTGTGGCAGAGGGTGAGATAGTTGGTAGTAATAACATAGGGCAGAGAGAAGCTGTCACCATAAATGCAAGGGCCCATCAAGCTTCTGTAAAAACAAAGACACTTGGCTTAACTGACTTACTATCCTCAAAGTAGGTCCCAGACTCCTTTGCCCAGGTATCCTGGTATCCTTATTTTACTCATGAACACACAATGAGCAGCTACAATTAAGTTCCCTTGATTGTAACCAGGGTAACTATTCTTTTCCACAGAAATTGTCTATTAATTCTGTTTCTTTTTTTTTTTAATCCTGTTTCTATAGTCAGTCAAAGCTGAAGTCTAAAATTTATCCTCCTACTCCCTTACCACACCAATCACTGAGTACTGCACTTTACCTTTTAAATTTCTCTTATCCATCCTCTCCATTCAACCCTTACTAATCTGCTTCAGTTCTTGATCACTGTAATTTCTCATCTGATTTCCATGCCTTCAGTCCCACTTTTCCATCTTTCATGCTGCCTCTGCAGTGATCAGTTTGAAAACAACTTAATGAAAGGAGCTTAAATAGTCTTTATTTAAAAATGATTTGTTTATGTAGGATCCTAAAAAGAATTCACGGGTAAAGTTTTAGGAAAATAAAAAGGAATAACAGGACATGGTAAAATGGCTGAATAAAAACATTTTTAAAGAAATATCTTTCCTCTATAAGGAAATACACAGCAAAAGTAATCCTATTCATGATAGCAACCAAATTATCTAAAATATCATGGATAACTTAAAAAAAATAAATGTACCATGACGAGGAAAACAGCAAACTTCAGAAATATCTACAGAATATAAATAAAAGTCTCCATTACTTATTCTTATGATAAACTCCTGATTTTCTAAGATAATATGTATAAATCTTTGCTCCCTATTAAAAAAAAATGAAAAGACTGAAGAGTAGAGGGATCCCTGGGTGGCGCAGCGGTTTGGCGCCTGCCTTTGGCCCAGGGCGCGATCCTGGAGACCCGGGATCGAATCCCATGTCGGGCTCCCGGTGCATGGAGCCTGCTTCTCCCTCTGCCTATGTCTCTGCCTCTCTCTCTCTCTCTGTGACTATCATAAATAAAAAGAAAAAAAAAAAAGACTGAAGAGTAGAGAAACATGTCAATCCAGCCCACATTAATATGTGGATTTAATATAACCCCTATCCAGTTCCCCACAGGAATTGTTTAGGGAAGAGAGTGCTTGACAAAAGAATCTTAAAATTCATATGAAAGAACTGGTAAGAATGGCAAGGAAAAAAATTTTTTTTTTTTGGCAAGGAAAATTTTATAAAGAACATTTAGGGGGACTAGGCCTACTAGATATCAAAACATAATAAAACTGTGATAATTAAAAGTTTAGGGGCACCTGGGTGGCTCAGTCACTTGAGTGTCTGTCTTTGGCTGGGGTCATGATCTCAGGGTCATGGGATTGAGCCCCACATTGGGATCCCTGCCCAGTCAGGCAGTCTGCTTCTCCCTCTGCCCCTCCCCCTGCTCTCACTCTGTTAGGCTCAAATAAATAAATAAAATCTTAAAAAAAAAAGTTTAGGCACAGCTGAAGAATGCAAAAATGAATGGACCTGAAAGGGAAACTCCCATTTGTGTAAATAAACATTATAATATAATTCGATTGAGAAGAAATGAATTAGTCAATCAACGATTAGGGAGCAAGGGTTAGATATTGAGAAAAAAAATCCATCAGATAAGACTTTAATACTATATTTATCTATCTATCTAATCTCTCCCAGACCATAAAAACTGAAAGCATTCCTTAATACTTCCCACCTCAGGCCCCAGACCCCTGTCTAAGTGAAGTGCCTCCAATTTAGCATACTGTATTACAATAATTGGCTTACTTGTGTGTCACAGAACTCAGACAAGAACTATTATCTGTATCATCCCTGTTTAGTTCATACTAAATGCTCAATAAATATAGTATTAATAACAGGGGAGAGAGAACACTATGTGCCCAGGATTGCAAGCAAAGACTCCATATAATAGCTTTTATTACTCAACCAAAAATTGATGGTTGGATTACTCAAGATTTCCTTTTAGTTGTACAAGTTGAAGCAATAGCAATTTCAAAACCAAGATATTAAGGCAACATACACACACATACTTTTTATTCTGATTTTAAAAAAATAGTAAAATGAAGATAAACCATAATACCCTAAAGTGATAGAGAGCTTCCAGCTAAATCCAATCTGTCTCTCCTTTATTCTGCTTCTCCCTCTGCCGTATCTTCTTAGGTAATTTTGAACTCCATGCAGGTTCTCATGCATCTCATCTACAGATTTCAAGAGGAAACTACAAGACTCTTTGGTGTCGCATATTTTTCCCATGGTGGGCTATTAATGTAAGTTGTCATTACTTAGCTTATTATAAACATCCATAAAGGTTATGACTTTCCCTGCTATGTTGGAGGGGACAGCTACAATGCATTCCAAAGAACCATGCATCCCCATGATGATACAGCACAGCAACCATTCATAGCTGTGTAGTGTAGAGGTTAAGAGAACATGACATTTTAGCAGATTTCCAAACAATTTATTTATTTTATTTTTTAAAGATTTTTTTAAAAGATTTTATTTATTTTTTCATGAGAGGCACAGAGAGGAAGTGAGGCAGAGACACAGGCAGAGGGAGAAGCAGGCTCCATGCAGGGAGCCCGACGTGGGACTTGATCCTGAGTCTTCAGGATCATACCTTGGGCTGAAGGTGGAGCTAGACCGCTGGGCCACCAGGGCTGCCCTCCAAACAATTTAATAGCAACAACAGTAAGATTTGTATATGTGGTAATAGTGGTAGTAGTGGTTTTGGCAAGATCTGTTTATGAAATCTGACAGGCAGACTACTCCTTGATGACCCTACTGTTTTGTCAAAGAAAGTGTTGTTTGTATTTAGTAATCAGGCCACCAAAAGTAATTCAGAAAGAAAAAAAAGAAAGAAAATCAGTGTAGCAGAACATATATGTATATATATTTTTGTATGCATAATCCCTCATTGCCTTCTAGGTCTATGGCTTCTTATTCTCCTCAATATGATGACCCCTCTCAAACTGAAGACAGCACTAGTATTCATGAGCAAATGGAATATGTAGACTAGAGTGAAAAGCTGAATAAGAAGGCGAGCTAGTGGCTACTAGTTGAGAAAAAAAAAAGATTAAGGACAAGCCTCATGAGGAATTTTCTAGAAAATTCTGTGAGCTATGCAATATAAATCCCTTCATCTATCTCTCCTATGAAATAATCAGTAAAATTTACATTGCTAACTATTGCTGTAGTGAGTGGACTGTTCTCTTTATGAAAAGATGAGGACAGCTTAATATGGGATATCCAAACAATAACACTCTAGATTTTGCCCCTATCTGCTTTCCTGAAGCTGTTAAATAGACAATTATCTGATGATTCCTATGGCTAAAATTTAGGGGATGGGCTGATGGATAACAAATTAAGGAGAAAAAGAGCGATTAGTTATTGGTGAGAAGAAAGAACAAAGATAAGTCTGAAAAGGTATTTTCAAGTTACACATTGGATGGAACAGTATAAACTTAAATTTGTTACTTGTCTTTAAAATTTCATGGAAAGAATTGCACAATATAGTGCCCATTTTGTACCCATAAGGATGTTTACAATTAAAAAGATGGAGCAAATCTTGGCATGGAACAACATGACTCTCATACATTGCTGCTGTTAGCATAAATGGTAAAACTACTTTGGAAATCAGTTTGGCAGTTTCTTATAAATTAAGCAATACCTCTATACTTTCCATCCCTCAAACGTGGTGTTTACATTCCTAGGTGATTTTTCAAGAAAAACAAAAAACTTAACGTCTACAAAAAGACTTTTACAAAAACGTTCATAGCAGTTTTACGCATGGTACCCTAAAACTAGAAACAACCCAAATGTCCATTTATAGGAGAGCACATTCTGCTTATTATGAAATGAAGCAATAAAAAAGAGTGAAATACTAATGCACACAATAATATGGATGGATCATAATATAAAAATATTTTGTTGATGAAGGAAATGATATATAAAAGACTATATATTACATTACAATATATGCATTACATTACAATAAAGTGTAATATAATCACAAACTATGATTATATTTATATAAAGCTCAAGAATATGGTAATAGAAATCAGAAGAGTGGTTGCCTTTGGGCATGGGGACCAACGGGAAGGAAGCACAAGAAAACTTTCTGAGGTAATAGAAATATTCTATATCTTGATAGGGGGATGGTGACACAGTGTGTACACATAGATGACTTCTATACTAGACACAGTGCCTAGGACACACAAGATTTTTAGGGACCAGGAAAATAGTTTCATTTTAATTTCTTTTAAAATTAGAAATATAAAATGAATATAGCAATAATGCATGTATCTTGGATCATATTAGTTGTTCCTCCAACACAATCATAAAATATAATCTTTAACATTTTTTATAAAGAAAGGGGCACATGAATGCAAAAGTATCCAGGGCCCAGAAAATACATTTAGGAACATCCATCAAATCATACATTTAAGATGTATGGACTTCACCATATTTATATTTTACCTTAATAACAAGAATGTTTTTTAAAAAGTACATTGCTTTCAAGTTCTCTGGTCAAAGCAAATTCTTTGTGATACAAAAGAAGACATAGTAAAACTTTCCTCAGGGAATTAAAAGAAATAGACTTACTATAAGGAAAGTGAGCATATTGTGAAGGAAGAAAATACAGTCTAAAGAAGGAAGGCAGAAGACAAGAGTTATGAAAATAAAAGGAAAGTCTTGGATTTCTGCCATTGTATCAGTGGCTGGGTGGCATATCAGAAAATCCTTTTTAAGAGAGAGCACATATTTATTTTACATTTATAAATAAGTAAATAAATAAACTAAAATGTTCCAGTAACTTGAACTATAAATATAAGATCTGGTCCCTACCTCAATGCACTTATAGATAGCAGTACATGTACCCGTCTTTGAAGTTCTACCTTCAAAATATGTTGACATGTGTGTGTTCTCATGTGTTGAGAACATTATTGTAGCTACTAGCAAGTTTTTTTTTCAGTTTTGTATTCTGCTTGAGTAATACTAAGATAAAATCTAAAATATGATGGTACTTCATAAATAGAACACCAGTGGTATAGGATGCACCATAATGGCAGCATTATCCTTTGACTTGGTGTGAGTTTCACTTGCGATGTGACCCTTTGAAGCAATGGACCTTACTATATCATTAAGGAAATACCACCAACCCAGCAAGAATGGGTAAAGAATATGAATAAAGAGTTTATAGGAAAGGAAATGCAAATGGTTCCTAAATATCTTAAAAGAGTCTAAATGTCACTTACAGTAAGATAAATATATATTAAAACTACTGTAAGGTACCATTTTCACCCATAACATTCTGTCTTGTGTCTGGCAAGTGAACACAGGCACTTAAGAGCTGCTGCTAGTTGGAGTAGAAATTGGTACAGCCTGGGACACCTGGGTGGCTCAGTGGTTGAGCACCTGCCTTCGGCCCAGGGCATGATCCTGGAGACCTGGGATCGAGTCCCACATCCGGCTCCCTGCATGGAGCCCGGTTCTCTCTCTGCCTGTGTCTCTTCAGATCTCTCTCTGTGTCTCTCATGAATAAATAAATAAAATCTTAAAAAAAAAAGAAATTAGTACAGCCTGCATGGAAGTATTTATTAAGATTAGAAATGCATCCCATTTCTGGGCAAGAAGGAGTAATTGGTACTGTAATTACCTTCATACCTTAGATAACTGTAAATTCAGACCAAATGTATGAAATAATGATTTGGAAGAGATTGGCCACCAACAAGTAGCAAAGAACAGTTGTCTGGGAGAGATAGGAACTAAGCAAGTCAAACCTTCTGAGTGTCTAAGCTCAACACCTGGAGAGATTTCAGGCCAGAGAAACCCAGGCAGAGCCCAGAGGTCTCCCTGAGTTGGGGAATAGAGTTTGGAACATGAAAGGCCCAGGGCAGATAGAATTTGTGAGCAAAGTATCAGGAAGGAAGAAGTACAGAAAGAGCGGCCCAGGATTGGCAGTGGAGTCCCCTCAAGTCTAGCTAAGTATTTATCACTGCAAACATGTGAGGAAACTAAGTCAGGGAAAGAATCTTGATTATACCTCTGACTCATTCTGAGGAACATATCCTCTTGACACACGTGTACCCCGGAGCACACTGTACTATTGTGCATGTTGTTCACGTTTGAGTATCTTTAGGTCAAGCTGCTGAAATCGAGTCTGTCTTCTCCTCGTTAACTGAACACCTTGGCACTGGGGCATAGGTAAGAAGAGCTTAGAGAAAGGAGCCTTTTCATTTTAAAAAAAAAATATTTAAAAAAATATTTTATTTATTTATTCATGAGAGACAGAGAGGGAGAGAGAGAAGCAGAGACACCGGCAGAGGTAGACACAGGTTCCATGCAGGGAGCCGGGTGTTGGATTCGATCCTGGGACTCCAGGATCACGCCCTGAGCCAAAGGCAGACGCTCAACAACTGAGCCACCCAGGTGTCCCAAAAAGGAGCCTTTTCAACATTAGCACGGAGATGCTATGAGAATGCAAGATTGCCTCAGCCTGGATGGAGCACCTTTTTCTAATTTTCACAAAAGCAAATATAATTGATGTTTCTAGTAACCACATCACATACTTCAGCCACATCTCAGCCACATTGCAGTGGACAGTTTTATGACCTAGCCTCATCTCTGTTGACTGTAGACTTATTTGAGCTTTCTTTCCTTAGGGTAAAATTAGTCCTTAAAGTGTGAGAGAAGGGGCAACCTTGATCCAATGGGGCATGGAAGGCAATGCATGAAAGTACTGGCCTTCTGTCCTTCTATGAACAATTCTGCGGTGCTCTGTACACTTCTTAGGAGGTCCTAGGAACTTCTAAAATACACCCTAGTCTACGGCCATACTACCCTGAACGTGCCCAATCTCGTCTAAAATACACCCTAATATTGACTTATTCTTCTCCTCTATCTTGCTGTCTCTGTTCTCTTACTCCTGTGTCCTGCGATTACATTTCATTAAACTAACTGCACCCAAGTCCTTGTCTCAGTGTCTCTGAAGTAGAGAATAATGCAAGGTTAACTAAGCACTGATACGCCAGCAGTGGCCTTGCTTTCATATGGGCAAAGTGATATACACTGTAGTATTATTCACAATAGTAAAATATGTCCATCAATAGGGGATTAGTTAAGGAAATTTGGTGCATCCATACGATGGAATACTCTCCATCTTTTAAAATTTATAAGGCCTCTCAATGTACTGTTATGAAAAGAGTTCCAAGAGATATTTGAAAAAAGAAAATGCAGAAAACTCTATAGAGTATGTATGCTGTATTTTGTGTAAAATAAGGAGAAATACAATGAATCTTCTCTAATATGTGCATAAAAAGCTTTGAAAGGATACATAAACCAGTGACAGTTATTGATCATATTTTTGGGGAGATTGGGTACTAGGCAGATTGGGGCAGTGATGGAAAAAAGACAATTGCTTATACAGATACATACATACACATAAATATACAGATGTAACATATACAAGTATAAAACATGTTACCATTGTAAAACACATATATATCTCTTCCCTTAACCCCACATTTTCTTCCCACACACTCTCCTTATGAGAGGGAGTTCCCATAAACAAATTTCATGGATGGGCTCCATTTCTGCACCTCAGATAATTTATTGTTCAATCATTGCTACCCAGTCTTTGTCCCCTACTACTACCCTGAGATTGCTCTCACTTCCTTGTTAAAAAGCCCCACAAACACTTGTTAGTGCTTTTCTTATTCTATGTCCTGGGAGCGTTTGATCTTGTTAACTCAGTTTTCTTCTTCAGCCTCAATTCTTACCCCATCTACCCTCCCACATTGTAGCCCAATCCAACTATTTTCTTTCCTCTCTCACACTTCCTTGTCTTCAATATTCTGTCATTTCTACCTACAGAGTACCTCCCACCTCCTACCCCCACTATCTCCTTTTCATATGATGAGGACTAATTTATCCTTCAGGTGTCACCTGAAGATGTCACCTCTACTAGGTAAGCTGCTCTTACCTAGTTAGACTGGATTAACCCCCACAGCACCCTGTGCTTCCTTTATCATAGCACCATCGCTTTTCTAATTTCCTGCTCTTCTACTAAACTCCATGTTCCTCAAGGACAGGGGCCTTGTCTGCTTTGTCTACCATTTATAATCTATTTTATAATAGGACTTAGTAGTGTCTTCCACAATCTAAACTCTCAAAACTGCATGCTAAATGAACGAATAAGCCAAGCATGTCTCACAACGGGAGTCTAGAATTCCCCAGAGATTTTGGGAAGGCCAGATATGTGGGATAGAGCACTGAATATCCTAACAAGTGATACATATATACAGAGACCAAAAGACAATCTTAATGTCTTGAGACATGTGCTCTAATTTTGTAGTTGACAAATGTTATAGAGGACTTGGGAAAATCTACTACATGGAGCCTACAACCCTCTGACATCAACTGGTCATCATTTTATAGTCTCCTGAAGAGCAAATAGATTAGCGTCATCTATTGTTCTTAAGCAAAGCATGTCAAAGTCTATGTCACTTATCTACACTGATGGCTAGGTAGTAATGCTGGCAAATTCCCTGATAAATACTCCTTTGTTGAAAGGTTATGCTTCATGTTAAAAAGAAGTAGGGAAGAGCTTGAACCTCTGTGTCCTGAATATGACCAAAAAAAAAAAAAAAAAAAAAGAAAAAGGATTATGTTTGAATATCACATGGGCCCATAGTTTGTGCCTGCAGTTAAACTTTGTCATTGCATACCTCTTTGCTCTTAGTATATATGGTTGCCAGATTATGCTTACAGGAGTCAATTATATCACCACTAGCTTTAAGGTCTAAGACAATTCAAAAATTGAAGAATTACATCTTCAGTCAGAGGGCAACAACAATGTGAGGAATATCTGGGTATTGCTTGGCATTGCACTTCTTGGAAATAAGAGAGTGGAACTCTATGACAGATCTCTGTCATTTAGTCATACAATTTCTATCTTATTGTGGTCAAAAGACTCAGAATATGTTTTTGCTGATACAGGAAAGGCATTTTTATTTTGGCAAGTTATAAAGAAGATTTCATAAGGAAAGCATGGAGCAACAGAGAAAAATAATAGGCATGAGTACACAGATGCTGTACTTCTAATGTAACTTAGAAGATTCTTTGACTTTGGGTTTGGGTTTGGAAGGAAAAAGCCTTATGTGATTCCCATTGATTGTCAGTTCAACATATCCTGTGACCTGAGCAGAGATACGTCTGTGAAATCCTATAAACATTTAATATACACCCATTCTGTGTGGCACTCTGTAGAGTGGCTTGGGGATGCCAAGAAACAATAACTTAGCATTACTTAATTTATAATTCAGTGAGAATATTAAGCATAGATTTAAACAAGATAAGTGCTATAATTGAAGTACCATGTGTTTACTACTAAAGGCAATATTGCCATGTTGGTTAATTCAGAGAGCATGGGCACATGCATTGGTTCTTCAGCTTTCCAACTGTCTGTCCTTGAACAAGTTATTTAACTTCAGATTAACATTGTTCTAAAATGGGATAATAATAAACTGCTCCCAAATGCTGAGAGTATGAGCTTACAATAGGCTTCATATATACATGCCTTACACACTTGGAGTATCATTGGTCTTTAGTAGTTTGGTCATAATACCTAAATGGAACAGCACACTGCACTGCAGCCTGCACTTGCTACCCAGTCAAAACTGTCAGTTAAAATAAAACAAATGAAAAATGAGATGAGCTTAGTAACACAAGAGCAGAAGAACGTTCCCTCCTTCCTATTTCTGTTTCTATAAGCAATTTAAGATGAAATTAAGAAAGCTTGAGTCAATAAGTTTAAGTTTTCTACTCTCAGCTAAAATGGGGCCTTGACACTTAAGTCAACTTAAATCACAGAGAAGTAAAGTAAAACAACAACAACAATTGGTAATCTTTCCAGTTACTTGCTAAATGACCCTATGTAAAAGTCAGTGTGATGATGTTGCCTCTGCCATAAAAAAGGCCCACCAAGCATTCTGCCTCCTTTAGGAACAGGCAGGGTAAGGGGCAGCAACTTGTAGTCTACCTTCGAAAGAATATGTTGACATGTTCAAGACCATCGGATTCCCAGGAAATTTACTGAGGTAGCAGGCCCCTATAAAGTAATTGGGTCCAAGTATCCCTTATTAAAATCAAACAATTATGCCTTTGGTCAGAAGGCAAGAATAATGTGAGGAATAGCCCAGTATTGCTTGGCATCGCACTTGATGGGAATAGGAGAGTGGAATCCTCTGCCCCTATACCCCTTATTAAAACAACTAAGAACTTGCTACTTCTGATCATTAGACCAATAAATGTAATTAGTGTGGTGCGACCAGTGTAATGTTTTATAGAATCCAAGACAATCAAGATTTCTGCTAATCTGGGCAAAAAGCAGATGGTCTGTCATTTCCCGGAGGCAGGGCTGTGAAGCTGCTAATCCTGACAGATAAAAATAAAAGTGTATTATTGTCAACTCATTAAATCTAAAACCACTGGTAAGTACATCTTTATCAATACATTTGGCCTGTCTAGAGCTAAATTTTATCCCCTTTATTCAAATATCCTTAGAACCCATTCATATGCATATTCACCAGGTTTCTGCCAATATAAATTAGCAAAATTTTGCAATTATTTTATTTTTAATTCTTTTTAAAAGATTTTATTTATCTATTCGTGAGAGACACACAGAGAGAGGCAGAGACACAGGCAGAGGGAGAAGCAGGCTCCATTCAGGGAGCCCGAGGTGGGACTCGATCCCGGGACCCCAGGATCATGCCCTGGGCTGAAGGCAGATGCTCACTGAGCCACTCAGGTGCCCCTGCAAGTATTTTAGAGTGTAGTCTGTTTCTTCCTGTGTCAAACTTTGTACTTATCTCCTTGAAGCAATCTGATTACTCTAGTTATGGGTCTTGTGGCAACACGGATCAGTGGTCAGATCTTGAAGAGATGGGCATCCCCTTACTGGGCAACTGCTTCAGGTAAAATTGTTACAGATGATTGGAGCAGGGAGGTACTAGCCTACTCAGACAAAGAAGAGCAACCTACCCATTCTGCAAGGTGGGACTTAAGAATTAAATAATATTGGGATGCCAAATGTCCCAACTGTCTCTGCCTCTCTCTGTGTGTCTCTCATGAATAAATAAATAAAATGTTTTTTAAAAATTAAAGAACATTACCTTCATTTTAATCCAAAAAGATGTGCCCATTCCAAGTTTTGGGATCTCACTCTTTCTCAGTCAATGTCCTAACTTTTACTTGAGAGATTTTGTAGCTATAAGAAATAAAAAATTTAGGGCTACCACAGAAACTCTCTGGTTCTATGACTATGATGTGAGTTGAATGCTTAAAGGCTTGAGTTCATTTTCCATCTGTAATTATCCCTATGCACTCAAAAAAATCCATTCATCACCATGTCCTTATAGTCATCATTACTGCTGTAACAGTATCGATTATAGTTGATAATATGTGGCCTGTGGTGTCACTGCATACACTGTAGTAGACACACTCTCAGATGATCTTCCCTGCCATGAGTCACACCATTGTATAATTCCTTACCCTATGTAGGAGTGAAACCCACCACTTGCTTCTAATCAATAGAATGTGCCAAAGGTGATGTGATGTTATCTCTATGATCAATTATATAAGACTCCATCTTAACAGACTAGAGAGACTCTCCCTCATTGGCTTTGAAGACATTAAGAGGGCCAATTAGAGCGTCGGGTGGCAAGGAGTTTTGGGTGACCTCTAGAAGCTGAGAGTGTCCCCCAGCTGATAGCTAG
Source organism: Canis lupus dingo (assembly GCF_003254725.2). Lineage (NCBI taxonomy): Eukaryota > Metazoa > Chordata > Mammalia > Carnivora > Canidae > Canis > Canis lupus. The sequence goes on from NC_064245.1 coordinate 30,938,938, forward strand.
CAAAAAAAAATGTGGGTTGCAGTCCTACAATCGACTTAATTCTGCTAATAACCACATGACGGACCCACCTGTGCAGTGCTCAAACTCCTTATACACAAAAACTGTGAGGTAATAAATATATGTTGTTGAAGTTAGATTATGGTACTGGATGTGGGATAATTCCATGACACATACTTGAAGATGCAGGAGTGGTTGTAGACTCAGATGGTGGGCACATACTGGAAGAATTTTGAGGAGAATAATATGGAAAGCCTAGATCACCAACTATCTGTTAGTTTGTTACAAAGCAATAGAAAACTAAAGTACTATGGCTTACTGACATTCCACTTCCCATTTGTAAATAGGGAGCTCAGCAATGCATTTCAGTTCAAGGACATGACTCAACCAATCCTCAAATCCTCTTTGAGGATCCATTTTCTAGGACCATTCCTGAGACAAATTTCTATATTTATCAGGCCCCAGTCAGGAGAAAGAAACCACATCAGTTACTTTTAAAAAAATAACTCAATATAAGGATTGGTAACTAGGCATAAAGTTGTTAAATAAGCAACATAAAAGGCAAAACCAGAACACTTAAGTATCATAGAAACAGTCATTCTTCCTCAGACCGTGGAAGCAGAATAAAAGAATTATTTAAACGTAGAAGTTTGGAGGAAGATCCCATGGAGGTGAAACTCAGACCTCTGAGGAAGGGATATTGTTTGGTTGGCAATGCTGTCTCTGAATTCAGAGAGTAATTCATTTGGACCTAGAATCCACTTCTCTGAGGAGGAGGCATGAGCTGGCCATTGCAAAAATGTGATTTGTTGAGTTCCAGACATGCATCACAAAGTAGGATATTGAAGGGTAGTTTGGAGCAGAGAGACAATAACTTAGTAACTAGCACAGTCACATAGCTTTATGCATCAGATCTGCAAAAGTCAGGAATGAATGAAGTTATTTTGATAGTGAGTAACTTACAGGAAAGTCTCAGGCTTCAAGATCTAGACAGGGTATCCCCATTTGTCTGTCCGTTTGTTTGTTTTAGTTTATTCTCAGGCACAAAATTTTCCCCTAACTGTTAAGACATGATGTACACACTTATCCATAATGGAAGCAGGGGAAGGTGTCAGTGTTCCTGCCAAAATTAAAAATTATTAACATTTCATTGTTAGCCTGTGGCTAAGGATAACCTAGTGTTCTTTAGTTCTTTTCCACCTCCTTCCCCATCAAAACAAAACAAACAGACAAAAAAGGATTCTTACTTATTGGGAAAGAACACAGGTGCAGTGGGGAGAGGGAAAATAAAAGTTATTCAGAACTAGGCTTAAAAACAGTGTTTGGAAGTTACGTGTACAAGAAGTTCTGGGACTTTCTCAGGATACAAGAAGTTGCAGAGTGGAGGAGATTGCGACGTTAGTGTGGATTGTGTACTAGGTCCTATTAGTGTTCCTCAGCATTTGGAGGGAAGAACGGAACCTCTTATTATGTTTGGCTGCTTCAGCGTGCACCTTTAAATGTGACTGTACCTGTTTGATAAACGCCAATGGATTTGCTACAGTTGCACAACTTTTTTTTTGTTCACAGGTACATTGGCTCTAAGCTTAGTTCTCACTTCAGCTGTTTATAACTTCCCTGTACTTTTCCAAGGTGGATTATTATACCTCCTCCTGTTCCTACTAATTCTCCTATGATTTATATGACCCTTTGGAGATGAACAGAATTGCTTTTGCAAACAATGCCTCGGGTGATATAGGCAGGGCAGGTGTTACCTCCTCTGATGAAGCCAGTGCCACATTTCTGACCTCTGCCTCAGTTTGTTTCACAGTGTTGCAATCAAGGTGTCAGCCAGGAGGCAGTCATTAGCTTTATCACTAATAAATGTGGTATTGTAGTTTTCTATAGGACATATTCATCTGTCTTATTTCTCAATTATTCATAGCATGACTAAGGGATGTCTTTAATTGGGCTCCCTCAAGTCCCAAAGTAAACTTATCTTCTTTTTAGTCTCACAACCATTTTGGGAGGTGGTCAGGCATGCATTTTTCACACCTAATTTATAGATGAGGAAACTGAGACCCAAAGGAGTAAAGCCCATGTTTTTTTTTTTTAATTTTTTAAAATTTTTATTTATTTATGATAGTCAGAGAGAGAGAGAGAGAGAGAGAGGCAGAGACATAGGCAGAGGGAGAAGCAGGCTCCATGCACCGGGAGCCCGACGTGGGATTCGATCCTGGGTCTCCAGGATCGCGCCCTGGGCCAAAGGCAGGCGCTAAACCGCTGCGCCACCCAGGGATCCCAAGCCCATGTTATAATAGAACACTTTCTCCTCAGAACCAGAGTGAGATCAGGCAGCCAGAGAAGCAAATACAGGCCTAAATAAACGCCAAAGAACCTTACTCTGGAGGAGTAAGTAAACAATCTAGGGCAGGAAGTATCCCCATTGGACAGCATGATTATTTGTGTTATGCTTTCCCCCTTTTCTTGTCTATTGCTTACTGTGCTGAATATCGCATTTCAAAAAAGTCAACAAAAATACTAAGATTAGACAGATTCCTGAAGTGACCTTTGGTCCTACCAAAAACAGGCCCATTCCAGGTTTTCAGATGCTATGCTGTACTGCTGACTATGTTTCAAGCCAAAAATCGGGGGGAAATTGAGAGGAAGCTTGGGCAAATAGTATCAGAGCTTCTTGTCAACTAGAGCTTTCAAAACAATAGGAGGGCTGAGAAGGAAATAATGACAGTGTCTCATCACTCCCCCATGACTTCCGTGAGACCACCCATTTCTAGCAGGGGCAGTGGGTCAAGTCATCCTTTATTCTCTTAAGCTTTTGCTTCTTGATCTGCTCAGTATTCTCTCTGACTTCAGGTGAGACATAATTGGTCTCAGAAACTCTGTTGGTTCTTTGTTTCTTAGGTAATTTTTTTTTTTTTTGCATTTGGAGTAAAGGAGCAGTTACTTGGTCTTTAACAGTTTCAACTACATGCTTGTTTGTGTTACGACTTTCTTTCTCTTGCTTTTTGTTGTTTTACCTAGATTAGAGAAAGTCTTGACATTTTCTCCTCCTTTTTGAGACATTTCAGTTGAATGCATAGTTTTTTTTCCCCCATGACAGTGCTTCTGCTCTGGGTTCCTGTCTCTGGGATAACCTTGATGACTCATGTTGAACAACTTGGAGGAAAATATGATGGCCTAGCTCTTTTTGCCTTTTTCCTTTGAAGATATTGTCAACTTTAGGCACCTAGATCCCTGTATCCTCTCCATTACCCTGCACCCTAGCCATTTAAACTCCATTACTATATTATTTCAATAGTGAACTACATAATTATGTATCATAAAATTTTCTTAATGATAAAGATGATAAAAATATGATGTGTGGGATTTTTTCATAATATAAAGGAGTAAGGAAGAGAAAAAATCTAATTAGTATAAGTGATCAATGAACACCTCAGTTACCACTTCAATGGTAGTTATTGATCAATTTTGAGCATATCATGATAATATTAATGTTAAATCATATTATTAATATAACCCTAGCTTAGTGGATTTCAGGATCTTTCAGCGCATTCTTCTCTGACAAGTATAGGTGTATATAAGAAATTCCCACTCATCTGGGTTTCTAGCCACACACACTCTGCGCCTTTTCTTTGGTTTCCATATGTTCTGGGGAATGTAATGTTGGGGTTTGGATATTGTTGTTAGGGGTTCAGGAACAGGGAGGTTGCCAACTTACCGTGTTATCAGAGACCAAACAAGCCTCATAGTGGGACTTGAGACATATGCCATAACCATGTGGTGACTATTGTTCTTTTTTTATAATTATTGCTATTGAAGTATGACTGACATGCAAGAAGCTATACATTTTTAATGTATACAATTTGATGAGTTTAAAGATAAGTATATAGCCATAAAACCATTGCTTCAATCTATGCATTAAACATATACATTGCCTCTAAGTTTCCTTCTGTTCTCTTTATTATTATTATTATTATTAATTATTTTACTTAATTATTTTTAAGGAGGAATACAAACATTTTATCGTATATATTCAGAATCCCACACAAATTATCTTTACAGTTTATTTTACTATATAGAATCATTTGGGTTTTATATTTTCAGTTAAATTCTGAACTGAGATTACAATATTGTAAAAAAAAAAGATTTGTTACATTAATTCAGTACTTTTTAGCATACCAAATTGAACTACATCAAGTTCAAATTTCAGATTTATAGCGAACAGTCTTCGAATACAATACAGACATTTCTCAAAGTTACCGTCTCATTCACATGTGATATTTGCAACTCTGAGCTGTCATACATAGAAAAACTGTCCTATGACTATGGCATATCAAATTGACATGCTATGAAGCTCAGAGCTGTAGAGTCAAGCCAAAGACTCAAAGTTGTACCATTTTCTAAAAGGTCGGTCATTTCTGGACCACAAAGCACAACATGTAAAGGAGGCTGAGAATAATTCCTCCTCTTTATTATGGTTTAGAAAAGTTGTATGTAGCTTGGAACTTTGCATAAAACCCTGTATTACACCTTGGTAAAGTCCAAGGGTAATTACAGATGACAATGGACTGGGGCCTTAAATTTAATTATTAGAACCCATGAAGTTCAAATGGGCATCAATCAAATAAAAAAATATTAAGCATCTACTGGTTTAGATTGAAATTTATTAGAGATTCATGATCAATTTCTTTCCACCTTGAAATCAAGGTGTAAAAACCAGCTGTTAAGTGCATCCTAAACTTCTCTTACGCAGCACAGCCAGAATTTTCTGTCCCTTGGTGTCAAAGTGAAGTCACATTTCCTTTTGGGAGAAGAAATTCCACATCTGAACATAGAGTAAGTTAGGAAAAAATGACCCCTGTTGTTTATGTTATTTGATCACTATTGTAATTCTGATGTCTAGGATTACTAATATACTAGCAATGAACAACAATAAGAAATGGCAAACTCCTGGCAACAACTGTCAGGTTAGTAACGCTAACTCCCTTCCCCCAGTCACAAAATTTTAGTATGAGAGAAATTAAAATTACTAAGCTGAACAAATGGGAAATAATAAACTAAGCATAACTAAAACAAGAACTCCTAGAGTTTGAAATCATTGCAATTAAGAAATTGAGAACAGGGGTATCCCTGGGTGGCTCAGCGGTTTAGCACCTGCCTTTGGCCCAGGGCGCAATCCTGGAGTTCCAGGATCGAGTCCGGCGTTGGGCTCCCGGCATGGAGCCTGCCTCTCCCTCTGCCTGTGACTCTGCCTCTCTCTCTCTCTCTACGTCTTTCATAAATAAATAAATAAATAAATAAATAAATCTTATTTTTTTAATTTATTTTTTATTGGTGTTCAATTTACTAACATACAGAATAACCCCCAGTGCCCGTCACACAATCACTCCCACCCCCCGCCCTCCTCCCCTTCTACCACCCCTAGTTCATTTCCCAGAGTTAGCAGTCTTTACGTTCTGTCTCCCTTTCTGATATTTCCCACACATTTCTTCTCCCTTCCCTTATATTCCCTTTCACTATTATTTATATTCCCCAAATGAATGAGAACATATAATGTTTGTCCTTCTCCGACTGACTTACTTCACTCAGCATAATACCCTCCAGTTCCATCCACGTTGAAGCAAATGGTGGGTATTTGTCATTTCTAATAGCTGAGTAATATTCCATTGTATACATAAACCACATCTTCTTTATCCATTCATCTTTCGTTGGACACCGAGGCTCCTTCCACAGTTTGGCTATCGTGGCCATTGCTGCTATAAACATCGGGGTGCAGGTGTCCCGGCGTTTCATTGCATTTGTATCTTTGGGGTAAATCCCCAACAGTGCAATTGCTGGGTCGTAGGGCAGGTCTATTTTTAACTCTTTGAGGAACCTCCACACAGTTTTCCAGAGTGGCTGCACCAGTTCACATTCCCACCAACAGTGTAAGAGGGTTCCCTTTTCTCCGCATCCTCTCCAACATTTGTTGTTTCCTGCCTTGTTAATTTTCCCCATTCTCACTGGTGTGAGGTGGTATCTCATTGTGGTTTTGATTTGTATTTCCCTGATGGCAAGTGATGCAGAGCATTTTCTCATGTGCATGTTGGCCATGTCTATGTCTTCCTCTGTGAGATTTCTGTTCATGTCTTTTGCCCATTTCATGATTGGATTGTTTGTTTCTTTGGTGTTGAGTTTAATAAGTTCTTTATAGATCTTGGAAAGTAGCCCTTTATCTGACATGTCATTTGCAAATATCTTCTCCCATTCTGTAGGTTGTCTTTGAGTTTTGTTGACTGTAGCATATCCAGTTCTAAGAGCTGCCAAAATCCCAAGTACAGCTGGAGAGGAGTTGCACTTTACTGTGTAGAATGGTTTTATCTGAGCCATTATGTTTTGCCACTGACCACTGACTGACTGTTTTTTCATAATCTTTCCAAGGTCTCCCACCAAAAAAATGCAGTTTTCCCTGTCAGGGTATGTTCATAAACATAGTTATAAAGGATGAGAAGAGGCAGAGAAGGTGGGCAAAAAGGAAACACTGCAGCTGAGCAAAAAGCCAGAGAGTGTGGGAATTAATTGATTTTTTTTTATCTTAACATAAGATCTACCCTCTTAGCAAATTTTAATGAAGACTGTTTTGAAGCAAGGCATGCCAAGATTGCCCTTGTAAATAAAACCACATATCTATACTCATGGAGCATCCTACCTCATTTTGCTGCTTTTCCTTATTAGGCTTAAGGAAATTTTCTCCTTTTATTTTTTGTTTCCCTCAGGTTCTGTCTTTTAAACTGTTGACTCTCTCTAAGTAGTCCCTGAAACCTAGAACCCTCATCATCAGTAACTGAAAAATGAATCTCTTTCCTTGAGAACTGGGAAAGTAAGTGTGGCTATTGGCATAATCTTCAAATCTCTGCAGGATGTGAAGCATTAATATTTGAATTTCATTTTTCTTGTGCATAAAGGGGGAAATATAAAAATTGCATTCTCATATTTAAAACAGTCTAAATCTTATACTGATGAGAGAAAACCTGTCTAACGGCCTGAATATAAGGGAAGCCATTTTGGATTTCTTTCTAAGTCAGCTGACTGTACATAAACTTTGTTTAAACCAAAAGCCTGGTCTATGGCCTGCCAAGCTTTGTAAATGAGTAGTCTAAAGGAAAATCATCTTGTCCTTAAGGTATTGCTTAATGCTTCTACTCTTTGAGTTCCTTGATGTTAAAACTTGTGATTCCTACCTATATGTTAATCTATAATTTTTTAACTTTTATGAGATGTAAAAAAGTATATACTTCTCAAAAACTGTTCATTCTCTGGAACACTTTATTCCCTGTTAAGACCATGTTTCCTGGGGAGTTATTCTAACTTGAGCTCAAATAAAACTCTCTTTCTTTCTTTTAGAGATTCTAAAAGGCTTGTTCAGTTTGTATTGACAATATTGTAGGAGAGGAAACAAAATTTTTTCCCTCTACTCTTCTAGGTTCTTTAACTGAGGCTCTGCAAATTAGACTGATAAAAGATTATCAAGAGAAAAACAGAATTTCACGGACATTGTGGGAGAACTCAGTGATGAGTAACTCAAAGGGCTGGTTAGACCTTTGAGTTTATGTAGCATCTTAACAAAAGAACAGTAAATTGTTAGAGAAACGACAAGACAAAAGAAAAAAATTGAGTTTCTAGGATGGCAAATTGTGGGAAGGTAAATATTGAGGGAGCCAATGGAAGAGAAGAACTAATTAGTAAAATTTATTATGTAGATACCTGTGCAGACTCTGGGCTGATAAGGGTCTAAAGTTGTCTCTGATTATTAACTTGTGTCCTTCTTGGTAAAGAGGAGTGACAATGTGACATAATAAAAAAATATATAGTTTGGTCTTTGACCACCATTCTTGGCCCACAGCTCCCCAAATCCTTGTAATTTCCTAAGTTACTAGAGCAATAGAAACATCATTTGTCATAATATTTGGTCTTTTGTCCTCAAATAGCTCCAGAGTGATTAAGGTGAAAGTGTATTTTGTTATTCATAATAAGGCTCATCAACTACACCTGAGCTTATGTTAATCAGGTGACTTTTGGAAAGTCCCTAGATACCAATAGGATGGTGACTAATTGCCCACAGGAATCAACCTTGTGACTAGAGGGTTGGAACATTTAGCCCCATCTCTTGACCTAAAGAGAGTAGAGAGGGCTGGAGGTTCAATCAATTACAAACAGCCAATGATTCACTCAATGATGCCTGTGTAATTAAACCTCCATAAAGATCCTAAATGATGAGGTTCAGAGAGCTTCCAGGGTTGCTAAATACATGGAGGTGCTAGAAGGGTGGCTCCCTTAGACAGCGCATGAAAGTTGAGCCCCTTCCCACGTACCTTGCCCTATGACTCTCTTCCACTTGGTTAATCCTGAGTTCCAATCTTTTATAATAAAGCAGTAATCTAGCAAGTAAACTGTCTTCCTGAGTTCTGTGAGCCATACTAGTGAAAGATTTAAACTGAAGAGGGGTTTGTGAGAACCTTCAATTTGTAGCCTGTTGGACAGAAGTATAGGTAACAACCTGGACTTGTGACTGACGTTTGAAGAATGTGTTGCAGGACTAAGCCCTTAACCTATGGGATCTGAAGCTACCTCCAGGTAATTTCAGAATTGAGTTAAATTGTAGGACACCCAGCTGGTGTCTGAGAATTTCTTGGTGAGAAAGCCTCCCACACATCTGGTGTCAGAATGTTCTGAAATTAGAGTGTAAAAATAAAAAAGACACATAAGAGTTTTAGAAGAAGGGGAGGGGACACCTTTATAAATTTATGTCCTGCTTTTAGGTAAATGAGGGAGAACAGAGAGCTTTTCTTGTATTTACTTCTCATTTGCCTTCAGCTCAAAAGAATCTTTATGCCAATGTGGAATATTTTGGGGTGGCCTGTCTTTCTACCCTTTTAGTACCTTGCTACATGATATTTCAAGGTTCATCAGAACCTATGGATTATATTAATTCAGAGCTCTTTTCAGTTGTGATATACCCAAGTCTCAGTATCATAAATGTTTTTTAAAAGTGTATTCCAGCTTTTAGATTAACAGTTTTATAGAAGAGAATGTTTTTCATTGTTAGATGAATCCAAACATTACCTTGTGTTTGACTGAAGCTTGCTAGGCCCTCGAATTTTAAGATAGTTTTACTAATTATATACTAATATTCATTGTTCGAGGAAAGCTATGCCTTCTCACTTAACACAATTTGGTTTCAGATCAGTTTAAACTTATTGGAAAAGTTGCACTCCACTTACAGAAACTTAAAGCATGATTCATATTCACAACATCTGAATTCTAGGTTTTCAAAAGTGGTGACTTAATTATGATGCGTAAATGGGGTTATCTCTCCATCTATTGACGGCCCCCAAATGTGGGCAACGATGGGGTGGAAGCCAGTGGTGCAGGCAGTGAGAGTTCACCTGAGGCAGAACAAAGGAGATAGAATTTTATTGAATACAGGGCAAGGAGCTGTGAGCAGGACAGCAGAGGAGAGGCAGTGAGTGGGGGCCATTTTTTAAAGGGGGAGGAAGATGAGGAGATATGGTGACATATGGAATCTTCCCTTTTTTGGGAACTGTGTCTAGTTGTAAGTAACCTGTTGGTCAGTTAGGGCCTATGGATATTTTGAAGTGGATCACCTGATGGGCCTGACTGTATTCAGCCAGATGGTCACCTTGGCCCTTCTGCCTTGCACTGCACAAGCCTGTTTGCCTCAAAGCAGACTCTACATTAATTTCCACCAAATAGTGCTGCAGTATATCAAGACCCGTGATTTCATTGAACTGATAGCAATTAAGCAGTGGGAAATACCTGAGTCGGAAATTTCTTTTTGATTAATCCACCTGTCTGATTTGGTTTAATTACTCCATTTCCTTAAACACCACAGTGAAATACAATCTTGATCCACTAGGATCTCAACTGATTTGGTTTCTTAAAGCCCTTCTACTTCAAAAGGTCTTGAATTTAGGAGAATATAGACTGTGGAGTTGGGTCTGGGAGCACACCTAGTCTCCTTCCAATCTCCCTTTCCCCCACTATCTCTGTGACTTGGGGCAAGTTGCTTGATTGTTTTGAGCTCCTTTCTTCATCTGTAAAATCAGATTATCTACCTTGCAGTAGATTGAATTGTATGTATAGTAATTGGCATGTTCTCACTCGATAAATTGAGATGGATATAACTGTATCTTAGAAGATTTCAAAAAAATATCTTCTGGAGTTTCTAAAATCTAGCCCTCTGACAGCTTGCAGACAAACTATACCTATATTCTTGGCTGCAACTTCTTCAGAACATGCCATGCAGTGGTAGCCCTGGAATGGGAGCATAAGCTATTTATCCTGCAGGTTCAAGTAAGTCTTAGTGTGGTAGAGCAGAGGGCCATGAGAATTGCAGAAGTTCCTGGGAAAAAAAACTCATCCTCAACCTAAGGAGTTAGGGCACCAGAGCTTGGTCTGGAAGTATAAGGGCCTCTTGGGAAGAGGTAGTTCCAAAATCAGTAGAATATGCACTGACCTTACCTTTTCCAAGGATTTGAAGAAAAGTAGAGAAGGAAAAAAAGAATCAGTGCCACTGTAACCTCAGTGTTACTCTGGAATGTCTGAAATATAAATAGGGGAAGTGTTGAAGACAAAAGACATGCCATCTGTAGTTGAGGGATTCGTACAACCAATACGTGGGGCCTAAGAAGGCCTTAGAAACCTGGAGTGGAACCACACAGTTGCAGGCAATGTCATGTAATGGCCTAGAATCCTTCAGTCAGTAGCACAGGCAGATAAATAGAATAGCGAGGCATCCCAGATGACTCCCTGTATAATTTTTGAAAGGGATTTGGACTGATGCATGAGTGTCATTCACCCAGTTTACCGGGGACTGCTGAGCAGAGGGCTTCTACTTGAAATTATTTTAGTGTTGCTCTTTTCTGGTGTGACTTGGATAAGGTGGGTTTCATCATCAGCTGGAACCAGGTAAAAATACAAATACAGATAATACTGCCAGAGCCAATTCCTTTATGATGCAATAATTTGACTCTCAAATGTTACAAACTGTACAAATGAGTGGTGCAATGGCAGCTTGGACACCTGACTTCACTGTGACCTGAATAAATGTTGAAATTTAAAACCCATATATTGCTTATTCTCTTCCACAGCTTCTCTATTTAGTTTAGTTTCCTACAAAATCATAGGGGATGCTTACTAAAAATACAAGTTAATGAACCCTTCTCTTGGGTGATTAGGCCTTACTAGTTGACATATGAAAACAAATTCTACATTTTAAGCACTTTACTAAAAACTAACGTGTGTGTCGTTAAGTGAGGTAGGTCATACAAGCTGCACTGATACAAGGTACCAGGAACCCAGTGAAAGGACTCCAGAAAAACACCATCATCCACCTTCACCCTCCGCTCAAAGACTTAAAATTACATTCAGTCAATATGATGTCTTAACATGGGAAGAGTGGGGAGAGACCATGTCTCTTCCCCCTCTTTGTCGCAGGGTAGAATGGCTCATCGTTCTCTGCATCTTTTCTTGACTGACATATCAAAAAGCTACTTGGCATCTCTGCATTGGTTCATTAAATCTATTTAGTCCAGACTTAGGACACTTGATTATCACAGGACCTCTCCTTGAGGTGGCCAAATAGAGGGGTATATGTTTTCATGTCTCCCAGTAGATCTAAGCCAGAACAAGTAGAAATCCAATCTCCATTGCAATCAGGACCTATTGCTTGAAACAAAGAGGCTCCTAATATGTTCATCTTGACCAAGATTCAGTTTAAATCTGTAGTATCCCAAACTAGGTTTAGGAGGCCGGAAAATAACACCCCTTCGCTTCTTCCAATCTGCGCCCTCACTGTTTTCTATCTGCACCAGTCACCTGCCATAAAAATATCCTTATCCTGTATCTGATAGTGCCTTCTTCTCTCGTGGATGTGTGGGCCTATTTGGGTCATATCTAAGCTTTCAGGGTTTAAAGCTTCTCAAACTGTAGTGTGCCAACACCATGCTTGGAGAGAGTTGTGTGATATGCACATTCCTGAGCCTCCCCACCAGATATTGATTTCCTAGGCATAGGAAGGGGCCTTTTTATAAAGTACCCCAGGTGATTTGGGTTTACACTATCAATGGATCTCACTTAGAGAAATACAGGCCTGAATGTTCATAGGTAAGTCTAAGTAGAAACATTACATGAGAGATTTAGGAACATAATTCAGAGGGGAGAGTAAGAAAGATTAGAAACTCAACACCAAAGAAACAAACAATCCAATCATGAAATGGGCAAAAGACATGAACAGAAATCTCACAGAGGAAGACATAGACATGGCCAACATGCACATGAGAAAATGCTCTGCATCACTTGCCATCAGGGAAATACAAATCAAAACCACAATGAGATACCACCTCACACCAGTGAGAATGGGGCAAATTAACAAGGCAGGAAACAACAAATGTTGGAGAGGATGCGGAGAAAAGGGAACCCTCTTATACTGTTGGTGGGAATGTGAACTGGTGCAGCCACTCTGGAAAACTGTGTGGAGGTTCCTCAAAGAGTTAAAAATAGACCTGCCCTATGATCCAGCAATTGCACTGTTGGGGATTTACCCCAAAGATACAGATGCAATGAAACGCTGGGACACCTGCACCCCGATGTTTATAGCAGCAATGGCCACGATAGCCAAACTGTAGAAGGAGCCTCGGTGTCCATCGAAAGATGAGTGGATAAAGAAGATGTGGTTTATGTATACAATGGAATATTACTCAGCTATTAGAAATGACAAATACCCACCATTTGCTTCAATGTGGATGAACTGGAGGGTATTATGCTGAGTGAAGTAAGTCAGTCGGAGAAGGACAAACATTATATGTTCTCATTCATGTGGGGAGTATAAATAATAGTGAAAGGGAATATAAGGGAAGGGAGAAGAAATGTGTGGGAAATATCAGAAAGGGAGACAGAACATAAAGACTGCTAACTCTGGGAAACGAACTAGGGGTGGTAGAAGGGGAGGAGGGCGGGGGGGGGGTGGGAGTGATTGTGTGACGGGCACTGGGGGTTATTCTGTATGTTGGTAAATTTAACATCAATAAAAAAAAAAAAGAATTCCAAAGATTTTTGGAAAGCAACTACAGTATGGTTTTCAAACTTTTTATTTGGAACCAACTGTAAGAGACAAAAAATACACTTTTCCCATCATCATAATGTATACATAAAAAAACATGCATTGCATTCTTATGAGATACACACTGCATCTCCATTCTTTCCTATTCTATTTTCAGCAATTGCCCCCAGTATGGAATTTTGTTTAAAAAGACAGCTTTGTCTGGTTGTTTTTACAACTTCACATGGCCTGGCTGTTTGAGTCGTTTCTGGAATTTACCAAGGACTCTTATACTCACCCCTTGTTGCATTGGACAACACCTTCACCATTTCAGTGGATGTTCTGAAAGCCCTTCATGCTTTCCAGTGAGTATCCATTGGCTGTTGGTGGCTCTCCTGTTCTCAGGTCTGTCAGACATTCCGTTTTCCCTTGGCTTTCTCCTGTACAGATCTTGCTACCACACAGCTCTTGCAACTGTGGGTGTTTATCTCCATTCATTTGTGTTTTCAGGTCCGTGGAGACACTTTGCCATTTGGTTGACTGGTAAATGTTATCTATGAGTTTTGGGGTTTGGCATCTAGTTTCCGTTTTTATGTGGGAATTTGAAGGATTAAAAGAATTAATTTGGATTAAGAAACTGTGCTACTACCCCTGCCACTTCATCTTGTGTGTCTTTAAGCAATGTATTTTGATTAGTTTTGGCTTTTACTTTGGAAATTATATAAGTGGGAATGAATGTTCTTACCATACCTTTCTTTTTATCCACACTTTATATTTTTGAAATTTACCTTATAACTGTATTCATTCATTTTTGTTACTATAGTTATTATATGAATATCTCACAATTTATTTATCCACTCTTCTGGTAATAACGTTTCTCACTTTTTGCTAATTATGGATGAGGCTTTGGTGTATTTTCTATACTTGTCTCCTAATACACATTTGTAAGATTTTCCAAGAGAACATACCTAGATAGATATTAACTGATGTTACTTTTCTTGAATAACAGATGAAGTTGAACATCTTTTCATGTGTTACCCACTGGCCAGTTTCCTCTTGTGTGAAATGATGGTTCATGGCCTTTGCACTTTTCTATGAGAATGCTTGATTTTTTTTCTTATTGCTATAGAAGAGTTCTTTATATAGTATGGATATTATAACATATTATAATATTATAACATGTGTAATGAATGTATAATAACATAATATTATATTATAACATATACTTTCCAGATTACATATTCTCCAAATATTCTTTTTCCGATTTGCGCATTGCCATTTTTACTGTCTCCTTGTCTTTTCAAAAAAGACAATTCTTAATCTTCTGTGTAATAAATTTTATCAATCTTTTATGAATTTTGTTTTTAATGTCTTGTTTATAAAATCCTTCCCTACCTTTAGATTATAAAGATGTTCTATATTTTCTTCTAAATATTTTGACACTTGCAGCCAAGAATACTTTATCCAGCAAGGCTCTCATTCAGAAGAGAAGGAGAGATAAAGAGCTTCCGAGACAGGCAGAAACTGAAAGAATATGTGACCACCAAACCAGCTCTGCAAGAAATTTTAAGAGGGACTCTTAAAATTCCCCTTTAAGAAGAAGTCCAATGGAACAATCCACAAAAACAGGGACTGAATAGGTATCATGATGACACTAAACTCATATCTTTCAATAGTAACTATGAACGAGAATGGGCTTAATAACCCCATCAAAAGACGCAGGGTTTCAGACTGGATAAAAAAGCAGGACTATTTGCTGTCTACAAGAGACGCATTTTAGATCTAAGGACACCTACAGACTGAAAATAAAAGGTTGGAGAACCATTTACCATTCAAATGGTCCTCAAAAGAAAGCAGGGGTAGCCATCCTTATATCAGATAAACTAAAATTTACCCCAAAGACTGTAGTGAGAGATGAAGAGGGACACTATATCATACTTAAAGGATCTATCCAACAAGAGGACTTAACAATCATCAATATATATGCCCCGAATGTGGGAGCTGCCAAATATTTAAATCAATTAATAACCAAAGTGAAGAAATACTGAGATAATAATACACTTACACTTAGTGACTTCAATCTAGCTCTTTCGACACTCAATAGGTCTTCTAAGCACAACATTTCCAAAGAAACAAGAGCTTTAAATGATACACTGGACCAGATGGATTTCACAGATACCTACAGAGCTTTACATCCAAACGCAACTGAATACACATTTTTCTCAAGTGCACACGGAACTTTCTCCAGAATAGACCACATACTGGGTCACAAATCGGGTCTGAACCGATACCAAAAGATTGGGATCGTCCCCTGCATATTCTCGGACCATAATGCCTTGAAATTAGAACTAAATCACAACAAGAAGTTTGGAAGGACTTCAAACACGTGGAGGTTAAGGACCATCCTGCTAAAAGATGAAAGGGTCAACCAGAAAATTAAGGAATAATTTAAAAGATTCATGGAAACTAATGAGAATGAAGATACAACCGTTCAGAATCTTTGGGATGCAGCAAAAGCAGTCCTGAGGGGGAAATACATCGCAATACAAGCATCCATTCAAAAACTGGAAAGAGCTCAAATACAAAAGCTAACCTTACACATAAAGGAGCTAGAGAAAAAAACAGCAAATAGATGCTACACCCAGCAGAAGAAGAGAGTTAATTAAGATTCTAGCAGAACTCAACGAAATTGAGCAGAAGAACTGTGGAACAGATCAATAGAACCAGGAGTTGGTTCTTTGAAAGAATTAATAAGATAGATAAACCATTAGCCAGCCTTATTAAAAAGAAGAGAGAGAAGACTCAAATTAATAAAATCATGAATGAGAAAGGAGAGATCACTACCAACACCAAGGAAATACAAACAATTTTAAAAACATATTATGAGCAGCTATACGCCAATAAATTAGGCAATCTAGAAGAATGGACGCATTTCTGGAAAACCACAAAGTACCTGAACCTGAACAGGCCAATAACCTGGGAGAAATAGAGAACCTGAACAGGCCAATAACCAGGGAGGAAATTGAAGCAGTCATCAAAAACCTCCCAAGACACAAAAGTCTAGGGCCAGATGGCTTCCCTGGGGGAATTCTATCAAACGTTTAAAGAAGAAACCATACCTATTCTACTAAAGCTGGTTGGAAAGAAAGAGATGGAGTACTTCCAAATTCGTTCTATGAGGCCAGCATCACCTTAATTCCAAAACCAGACAAAGACCCCACCAAAAAGGAGAATTACACACCAATATCCCTGATGAACATGGATGCAAAAATTCTCAACAAGATACTAGCCAATAGGATCCAACAGTATATTAAGAAAATTATTCACCATGACCAAGTAGGATTTATCCCCGGGACACAAGGCTGGTTCAACACTCGTAAAACAATCAATGTGATTAATCATATCAGCAAGAGAAAAACCAAGAACCATATGATCCTCTCATTAGATGCAGAGAAAGCATTTGACAAAATACAGCATCCATTCCTGATCAAAACTCTTCAGAGTGTAGGGATAGAGGGAACATTCCTCAACATCTTAAAAGCCATCTACGAAAAGCCCACAGCAAATATCATTCTCAATGGGGAAGCACTGGGAGACTTTCCCCTAAGATCAGGAACAAGGCAGGGATGTCCACTCTCACCACTGCTATTCAACATAGTACTGGAAGTCCTAGTCTCAGCAATCAGACAACAAAAAGACATTAAAGGCATTCAAATTGGCAAAGAAGAAGTCAAACTCTCCCTCTTCGCTGACGACATGATACTCTACATAGAAAACCCAAAAGCCTCCACCCCAAGATTGCTAGAACTCATACAGCAATTTGGCAGTGTGGCAGGATACAAAATCAATGCCGAGAAGTCAGTAGCATTTCTATACACTAACAATGAGACTGAAGAAAGAGAAATTAAGGAGTCAATCCCATTGACAATTGCACCCAAAAGCATAAGATACCTAGGAATAAACCTAACCAAAGAGGTAAAGGATCTATACCCTCAAAACTATAGAACACTTCTGAAAGAAATTGAGGAAGACACAAAGAGATGGAAAACTATTCCATGCTCATGGATTAGCAGAATTAATGTTGTGAAAATGTCAATGTTACCCAGGGCAACTTACACGTTTAATGCAATCCCTGTCAAAATACCATGGACTTCTTCAGAGAGTTAGAACAAATTATTTTAAAATTTGTGTGGAATCAGAAAAGACCCCGAATAGCCAGGGGAATTTTAAAGAAGAAAACCATAGCTGAGGGCATCACAATGCCAGATTTCAGGTTGTACTATAAAGCTGTGGTCATCAAGACAGTGTGGTACTGGCACAAAAACAGACACATAGATCAATGGAACAGAATAGAGAATTCAGAAGTGGACCCTCAACTTTATGGTCAACTAATATTCGACAAAGGAGGAAAGACTATCCACTGGAAAAAAGACAGTCTCTTCAATAAATGGTGCTGGGAAAATTGGACATCCACATGCAGAAGAATGAAACTAGACCACTCTCTTGCACCATACACAAAGATAAACTCAAAATGGATGAAAGATCTAAATGTGAGACAAGATTCCATCAAAATCCTAGAGGAGAACACAGGCAACACCCTTTCTGAACTCGGCCACAGTAACTTCTTGCAAGATACATCCACAAAGGCAAAAGAAACAAAAGCAAAAATGAACTATTGGGACTTCATCAAGATAAGAAGCTTTTGCACAGCAAAGGATACAGTCAACAAAACTAAAAGACAACCTACAGAATGGGAGAAGATATTTGCAAATGACATATCAGATAAAGGGCTAGTATCCAAGATCTATGAAGAATTTATTAAACTCAACAGCAAAGAAACAAACAATCCAATCATGAAATGCACAAAAGACATGAACAGAAATCTCACAGAGGAAGACATAGACATGGCCAACATGAGAAAATGTTCCGCATCACTGGCCATCAGGGAAATACAAATCAAAGCCACAATGAGATACCACCTCACACCAGTGAGAATGGGGAAAATTAACAAGGCAGGAAACCATAACCTTTGGAGAGGATGTGGAGAAAGGGGTACCCTCTTACACTGTTGGTGGGAATGTGACCTGGTGCAGCCACTCTGGAAAACTGTGTGGAGGTTCCTCAAAGAGTTAAAAATAGACATGCCCTACGACCCAGGAATTGCACTGCTGGGAATTTACCCCAAAGATACAGATGCAGTGAAACGCCGGGACACCTGCACCCGATGTTTATAGCAGCAATGTCCACAACAGGCAACAGCTACATGTTGATAGCCATAAGCAGAAATTTGTTTTCTATACGTGCATGGAAATGTTAATACTATTATCTTGTCTTTGTGGATTTTTCCTACAAGTAAAAGCATTTTCATAAATAATTGTTAATTGATTATATAGAGATGTCTATGAAAATTGCAAGGACTGGGGGATCCCTCGGTGGCGCAGCGGTTTGGCGCCTGCCTTTGGCTCAGGGCGTGATCCTGGAGACACGGGACTGAGTCCCATGTCAGGCTCCCTGCATGGAGCCTGCTTCTCCCTCTGCCTGTGTCTCTGCCTCTCTCTCTCTCTCTGTCTCTGTCTCTCATGAATAAATAAATAAAATCTTTAAAAAAATTGCAAGGAAAAAAATTGCAAGGACTGGATTAATCTCTACCTAATTTGCAGCTAGGAAATTAAAGCAGAGAGAGGTTAGAGAAAATTTCTTAGTGATAGAGTTAAGAAGTAAAGAGGCTGAAGGGCCCAGGGTGCCTGATCTCAGGTCATCTCCTCCCTGTTACTGGGTAATGTTGAGAAACTGTCCTCTTATGCTGTGGAAGATCAGAATGCAAATTATTTTTAGGAACATGTTACCAGCTTTCTAAGGAGAGAGCTCTTTGAGAGGACTCAAGTCTTGGGAAGGACCAGAGGAGTTGCAACCATGTTTTATTTACATCTAAAGACAAAGTTTGGAGCTTCTTTACACTCACTCATCAGCTACTACTCATTACCCATTAGCTAATATCTATCTAGGTCCAGAATTTTAGTGAAAATAAGGTGGGAGAGGTAACGCAGCAAGTCAAAGGGGAAAAAAATGGCAAAGATATTTGGGGAAGTTTATATTCCTGGAAACTTCTATTTCTTATAGATGCCATTCTCTACAGATTCTCCTTTTGGCTTTGTAGGTTTCTATATCGCTCTGTTGCTCTTGATGATAATGTAGTCACAAACGTTAAATTCACAGCAGGCTAGATGAGGAGATGCCAGCTATATTTTATCCTAGGCATTTGCATACACACTCATGTATTTAACGTTATTTCATCACAAGAGGGATCATTTTGTCTTGAGGATTTAACACTTATTTTACTAAGTCTGATTTGCCATCAAAACTGTTGCTATTTAAATTATGTAAGAAAATGTTTGTCTTGTCCTGTCTGTAGGCACCCACTAGATGTTGCTAAAGGGCTGTGGAAAAAACCATCAGCATTTTCATTTAAGGCTTCAGTTATAAAACTAGAACTCAAAGGAATCATAGAGCTGTCAGAAATAGTAAGCATAGAACTTAAACACAGAAACAATAAAATAAATATAAAATAAAATAAATCTTCAAAAGATAGGAAGTAAGACTGACAAAGGAGTGAATATTTAAAGGCAATATTGACATAGTTGAAATTTGTGCATTAGTCTTGTGACGTGACATCAAAAAAATTACTTTTTTGTTATAAAAGTATTATATTACCATTTAAACAATTAGGACAATGTAAAAAACTATAATGGAGAAAATAATTACATAGAACTCTTTCACTCAGTGTGACTATCTGTTACCATTTTAGCACATTTCATACCCTTCCATTTTTTCTCTATACCTTTTTAAATATAAAATATTATACATATTATAATTTTTGTTTAATTATATAAAAATAACATATATACTTTTATCTCATAAAATATCACATGTATATTATATATGTGTATATGTAATATATATAATTTTTGTTCTGTCTTTATATATATACATCATATGGAAGCTATGAAACATAATTAACAGTCAACTGTGATGAACTATACAACTCAAGACATAACATAGGACATCACCAATTCTTTTGAGTTTCTTCTGAACTCCTCCCCATATTACTCATCTGTCTTCCCAGAGAGGCAATCAGTACCCTGAATTTTCTTTTTAAATTATCCCTTTACGGGGCACCTGGGTAGCTCAGGGGTTGAGTGTCTGCCTTTGGCTCAGGTCATGATCCCTGCGTCCTGGGATGGAGTCCTGCAAAGGCTCCCCACAGGGAGCCTTCTCCCTCTGCCTATGTCTCTGCCTTGCTCTGAGTATCTCTTGAGGAAGTAAATAAAATCTTTAAAATAAATAGGAAAATAAATAATCCCTTTAGTTTGAGTTTTATCATATACCAATGGGTCCTAAATAACATATTTTTTGTTTGTTTTTAAACTTTGTAAGAATGAGTTCTAAAACTCATCAATGTTGATATGTTCATTTCTTTTTTTCAGCCATAAGATATCCTAATCCGTAATATCCCACAATTTATTTATCCATTCTCCTCCTGATAAACATTTAGATCTATTCTCTCATGGAAGGCTAATTGGATTGTTTACATTTTGGGTTATTATGAGTAATATACATGTGTCCTTATGCCAGTGTGCAGAAGTTTTTCTAGAAGAAGAACCCCTGGATTATAGGACACTTGTTTTATGTTTATCCCAAATGATTTTTTTCGTGTATGTAATGACATAGGGGACAAGTTTCATTATTTTCTCCCATATGAGTATCCAGTTATTCTCATACCTCATGTTAAAAAGGTTAGCATTTCTATATTCAATTGACTTAGCACTTCCACATATTATTAAAACAGTCATAAGATGTTCCCTGACATACAACAACTGCCAGAGTTAAAGGCAGATGAAGCATAATGAAACTACAGAGTGTTGGTCTCTTCTCCCATTATTGGTACTATGAAAAAATGTAAATGTGTGTTTTAGTTTAAAATATCATGCTGTAGACAATGGTTACAAAAAGAGAGGTGTGGCACAGTAAAGGAAAGCATTCAATGAGATGAAGGAAGACAGTCCTCTACCTTTCACATGGTCTTCCTCCCATAACATCTGCATTGTTGAATAAAGGGCTAATTCACTTTCCTCCAAGTAGGATTCACAGAACTGAGACTTCTAAAACCCATTCTACAAATTACTGTTTCTTTCCTGGTTCTCCTCCCCTCAGCTAACCATAAAGTATGGCCACTCTGGTGCTGGAGTATGGGGAAGACAGAGATGGGGGGAAGGAGATAGGAAAATTCTTGCAAGGGTGGAGTCAAAGGTGCACTGGAGCCAGCTTCTACTACTAGTTTGTAAGAATCAAATTGTTAAATTTTCAGGAATTTAAATAAGTAAATAAATTTTCAGTAATTTGTAAGTTATTAAGTATAGTCACTATTAAAAATTTAAGTATATAAACTTATAATTGAATAAGTCATCTTAAAAATAAAGGCAATAAATACCAAATTTCATCACTTCCTCATTATTCTGTTAAATTTTACTATGGGGCTAGATTCTGTGGTTAACTAAGTGGAGGAGAAGGAGAATAAGGAAAGAAGAAATAATGTGCAGAATAAATTTTGGATACCACAGAAATCTGTCAATTCTAGAAATCAGGACTCCTGATTCCCTCCAGAGGGAGGGTTGTTAAACACTTATTTATCAGCATAGCATTGACTAATATTGTCCTAAGGCAGCTTTGCACTCTCTGGGTCCAGTTTTTATTTAAAGCTGACTCTATCAAAAGTGATTTTGTAATGTTTTGGAAACCTGACCCACCACTGATGATCTCTCTCCTGCACCCCTTGATCTGGGAGTACATACCCTGTTTTGATGATGCCTTTCCCATTCTTGGAATACAGAATACAGAAGTCCACTTCTATCTTCTCTGCTGAGGACTGTTTTCCCTTTAGACGATCCTTTTGACAAGATATAACTAGGCTGGTTCTCTCTTGAGCATATCTCCTAACTAGCTTGCAAGAAACACTGTTTTCCCAAACAAATATTGGTAGTACATATTGATTATACTATGATACTATGATACAGAGTATGATACTAATCATACTCTGTGTTCCACCATCAGAACCAATCAGAGCCTCTTACTCATTAGGTTTCTCCATTTCCTCTGCTGATTCAATGGACTTCAATATTATAATATACCTTTTTGTCATTTATTAGAATAACAGGTGCTATCAGTTATTCTCCAGTTTTTCATCACAAAATATTAATTATCAATGAGGTTACTATTTTAAATTTCATAGTACTTTTGAAGTGTTTTCATATATATTTTGTGCCATTTTAAAGTTGAGCTTCTATCTTAAATTTTGCACTAAGAAAGGACATACCTATAGGAGTTGTGATCAGAATATTCCTATACAAGTGAATCAGCTATAGTGACCACTGAAAAACAATGTAGGTACTGAACCAACAACTAATTCTGTGTAAGCCTGCCTTTGTATGCTCTCACATTTTGCAGTTTTTCAGAAAAGGTCTCAAGTATCCTGATTTTTATGGTTATGCATATATCTCATTCACAAAACAGTTCTTTTATTAAAGTAAACCTTTTTTCTTTTAAAGTAAGCTCTAGGCCCACCATGGGGATTGACCTTACAACTCTGAGATCAACAGTTGCTCTGCTGACTGAGCCAGCTAGGTGTCCCTTACTTATAAAACAGTTCTAATTTGTGCTGAATACCATGTGAATTGCTTGAGTTAATGGACAGCAACACTTTCTAAAAAATGTTTAAATCTGGGCAGCCTGGGTGGCTCAGCAGTTTAGCTCTGCCTTCAGCCCAGGGTGTGATACTGGAGACCTGGGATCCAGTCCCACATTGGGCTCCCTGCGTGGAGCCTGCTTCTCCCTCTGCCAGTGTCTCTGCCTCTGTGTGTGTGTCTCTTGTGAATAAATAACCTAAAAATCTTTTTAAAAATGTTTAAATCTTTGAGTTATTGAAGATTTACACCTTGTACATATTCTACTTCTTGCTTTAGTGCTTGGGCCTCATCTCATCCCACTCTCCCCTTACTCCCCAGCTCCAAGCACACAAGTCTCCTTTCTGTTTTCCTAGTTGGCTCAGAACTTCTGCATTTATGTTCCTGCTTTAGCTATTAGTTCAAAAGTCACCTCCTCAGAGAGGCCCTCTCTGATCATATTCTCTATCTCAGCAACCTATTAATTCCCTTCAGGCATGCATTACTCTCTGATTATCTCATTCTTTCAAGTACTTGTTTATTGTGTGCTTCATCCGCAAAGGACAGTAAAGGAAATGCCCTTATTCTCAGCCCTCCTTCATGGCACTGAGTCTCACTATCATCTATGGGTTAGCATAGGATTATTGGATATGACTTTGGGATTTTCCTTCCTAATGAAAATTTGAGATGCTAGGGCTGACACTATCCTTTTAATTCACGTTTAAAGCAAGTAAAGAATTCCCACACAGGACTTCTTTAAAGACTTACAGCCTATAGAATTAAGCAATTAAAATTTAATTATAGTTCTTGGGGGGCAGGGCCAGATGGCGGAGGAGTAGGGTCCCCCAATCACCTGGCCCCACCAACTTACCTTTCAAACCATCCTGAAAACCTACCAATTCGACCTGAGATTTAAAGAGAGAACAGCTGGAGCCCTACAGCGAGAAGAGCTTGTGCTTCTAACAAGGTAGGAAGATGGAAGAAAATAAAATAAAGAATCAAGTCGGGGAGGGGCCGCGAGGAGCCAGGCTAAGGGGGGCAGGGGAGCCTCCGGACAGGAAAGCCCCGCCCCGGAGAAGAGGGAACTTTAAGAATCTGCCCCGGATTCTTCCTGGATGGAAAGGCGCTCGCAGGGAACTGGGGGGAGGGGGAGGGAACGCAGGGGTGCAGTGGAGCCTCCAGTCTCCCGGGGTCACTAACAAGGAGGTGCACCCGGAGAGAGTGCACCCACCCCGCAGCTGAGCTCCGTAAGGGCTGGAGCGGCCGGTGGGGCCTGGGGAGAAGCCGGTCGGTCAGGGGGCGCTGGGGGGGCTGCGCCCTGCTGCTTGGGGAGCCGCGGCCCGGGAGCGATTCCAGCAGCACAGACCCCGGAGCCCAGGGCGCTGGGGGACACAGTCGGGATCCTGTGCTCCTCCGGGACGGGCGGAGGCTGGGAGGGCCCAGGGCAGCGGGGACACTCCCCTGCCGGTGCCCCGAGCTGTACAGGTCAGCGTCCCCCGCCCCGGAGCACCCAGGCCCCTGCGGACCCAGAGCTGCGGTGGTTACAGCAGGAGCTGACTCCAGGGCTGGGGAGCTGGCTGCGGCCAGTGGTGGTGTTCCTCCTGGTGTCACCCTGTGCCTGGGAGCCGGGGTGGGGGGTGGGAGGGGTGGGGGGGCAGCACCAGGGGACAGAGGCCTCAAGGCACCGGCAGGGGGCGGGGCGGTGCCCCCAGGTGCACACACCTGAGCATCAGCACAGCAGCCCCTCCCCCAGATGACCAGCTGGAAGGACAGGGGAAGAGCAAGTTCTTGACCAAGCAGTGCTGGAGAGCTCCAGGGGAAGTCGTGGGATTTACAGTATACAGAACCAGAGGATACCCCTCCTTGTGTTTTGTTTTCTTTTTTTTTCTTTTTCTTCTTCTTTTTCCAGTACGACTCGTTTTTAGCCACTCTGCACTGAGCAATATGACTAGAATGAAGAACTCACCACACACGAAACAAACAGTACTCTCTGCCACAGAGTTACAAAATTTGGATTACAATTCCATATCAGAAAGCCAATTCAGAAGCACAATTATAAAGCTACTGGTGGCTCTGGAAAAAAGCATAAAGGATTCAAGAGACTTCATGACTGCAGAATTTAGATCTAATCAGGCTGAAATTGAAAATCAATTAAATGAGATGCAATCGAAACTGGAGGTCCTAACGATGAGGGTTAATGAGGTAGAAGAGTGAGTGACATAGAAGACAAGTTGATGGCAAGGAAGGAAGCTGAGGAAAAAAGAAAAAAAACAATTAAAAGACCATGAAGAAAGGTTAAGGGAAATAAATGACAGCCTCAGAAGGAAAAATCTACATTTAATTGGGGTTCCAGAGGTCCCTGCCCAGGCAGGGGTCCCTGCCAAGAGGGACAGAGGACCAGAAAGCATATTTGAATAAATCATAGCTGAGAACTTCCCTAACTTGGGGAGGGAAACAGGCTTTCAGATCCAAGAGATAAAGAGATCCCCTCCTAAAATCAATAAAAGCCGTTCAACACCTTGACATTTAACAGTGAAACTTGCAAGTTGCAAAAATAAAGAGAATATCCTTAAAGCAGCAAGAGACAAGAGGTCCCTAACTTATATGGGGAGAACTATTAGATTAACAGCAGCCCTCTCCACAGAGACCTGGCAGGCCAGAAAGGGCTGGCAGGATATATTCCGGGTCCTAAATGAGAACAACATGCAGCCAAGAATACTCTATCCAGCAAGGCTCTCATTCAGAATAGAAGGAGAGATAAAGAGCTTCCAAGATAGGCAGAAACTGAAAGAATATGTGACCACCAAACCAGCTCTGCAAGAAATATTAAGGGGGGACTCTGTAAAAGAAAGAGGAACCCCAAAGAAATAATCCACAAAAACAGAGACTGAATAGGTATTATGATGACACTAACTTCATATTTTTCAATACTAACTCTGAACGTGAATGGGCTTAATGATGCCATCAAAAGGCGCAGGGTTTCAGACTGGATTAAAAAGCAAGACCCATCTATTTGCTGTGCTTCTGCATAGCAAAGGGAAATAGTTGGCAAAACTAAAAGACAACCTACAGAATGGGAGAAGATATTTGCAAATGACCTATCAGATAAAGGGCTACTTTTCAATATCTATAAAGAACTTATTAAACTCAACAGCAAAGAAACAATCCAATCATGAAATGGGCAAAAGACATGAACAGAAATCTCACAGAGGAAGACCTAGACAGGGCCAACAAGCACATAAGAAAATGCTCCACATCACTGGCCATCAGGCAAATACAAATAAAACCACAATGAGATCCCACCTCACACCAGCGAGAATGGGGAAAATTAACAAGTCAGGAAACAACAACTGTTGGAGAAGATGTGGAGAAAGTCCTCTTGCACTGTTGGTGGGAATGTGACCTGGTGCAGCCACTCTGGAAAACTGTGTGGAGGTTCCTCAAAGAGTTAAAAATAGATCTGCCCTACGACCCAGCAATTGCACTGCTGGGGATTTACCCCAAAGATACAGATGCAATGAAACGCCGGGACACCTGCACCCCGATTTTTATAGCAGCAATGTCCACAACAGCCAAACTGTGGAAGGAGCCTTGGTGTCCATCGACAGATGATGGATAAAGATTTGGTCTATGTATACAATGGAATATTACTCAGGCATCAGAAACGACAAATACCCACCATTTGCTTCGACATGGATGGAACTGGAGGGTATTTTGCTAAGTGAAGTAAGTCAATCGGAGAAGGACAAACATTATATGATCTCATTCATTTGAGGAATATAAAAAATAGTGAAAGGGATTAAAGGGGAAAGAAGAGAAACGAGTGGGAAATATCAGTGAGGGTGACAGCACATGAGAGACTCCTAACTTTGGGAAAAGAACAAGGGGTGGTGGAAAGGGAGGTGGGCGGGCGGTTGGGGTGACTGGGTGATGGGCACTGAAGGGGGGCACTTGATGGGATGAACACTGGGTGTTATGCGATATGTTGGCAAATTGAACCCCAATTAAAAAAATACAAAAAATTAATTACAGTTCTTAAGGATTAATTGGTTTCATGAATTTAGTACACTCAAAGATTCAAATTTTGGTATAATCAAATTTAATTTAATTTATTTAATTTTATTCTACCTTGTGTTTTTAAATTTTTTTACAAATATTTGGTGGTTTAAAAAGTACATAATGAAAAAAAAGTACATAATGCTTTTTTCAAGGTTTTTTCGCTAAGTCATTTTGTATTAGTATCATCAATCTGTTTTCCTTTTTAACTACTTTTTTCCCTCGTTTCTTAGGGTTTCTTCAAATCTAAAAGAGTTCTCATTCCTTTTTAAATATCCCATGATATTTAATTTAATCCCATAAATTTTTAATTTTAAGAAACCAGGTCATTTGTCCTATAGAGGTTCCCATGTCCTAGGTTTGGTAAATTTCATCTTCATGGTGTTATTATATTTCTCTTCCCCCTCCTCTCCCTGCAGATAATCTAGAGGCTTGATTAGATTCAGGTTTTTAACTGTTTTGTTTTTTTTTTGTTTGTTTGTTTGTTTTTGGCCTAGACTACTTCATAGGTAAGTGCCACTTACCCTTCTTGCATTGTGCCAGGAGGCACATATTTGGTTGTCTCATTTTCAGTGATGTTAAGATTATCTTTGGACTTAAGTGCTGTCATCCTGATCTGTCCATTATAAAATTCTCCATCAGCTTTTTACCTAGGAATTTAGGAAGATTTAAACATGGAAGATGTGGGTGGGCAGGTGTGAAAAAACAGAGGTCTAGTTCTTTATTTTTTTGTTATGCCTAACTATTGCAGCTATTGATGATCATTGCCTAGATCCACTGTATCATGGGTTGCAAAATGATGATTTTCTAATTCTTTCATATCTCTTGAATTTGTTAGCTGTGATTTTTCTATAAAGAAATTTTCCCTCATCAACTCTTTGGTCACCGTGAAATACCAATTGTGTAGAAACATCACGATAAATGCTTTATTCCCCCACTTTATTTATTTTTAGAATAATAAAATGGTACCTATCAACCTTCTAAGTTACTAATTATTATTTTAAAATGAAGTTCTAGGGCACCTGGGTGGCTCAGTCAGTTAAGTGTCTGCCTTGGGCTCAGGTCATGATCCCAGGGTCCTTGAATGAATCAGGTCATGATCCCAGGGTCCCTACATTGGGCTCCCTGCTTAGTGGGGAGCGTGCATCTCCCTTTCTGTCTGCTTGCTACTCCCCCTGCTTATGCGCTCTCTCTGTAAAATGAATAAATAAAACTCTTTAAAAAATGAAGTTCTGGATTTTTATACATTCAATGTGTTTCAATTTATTTGAGTGTTTAACTTAAACTAATTAATTAAAAAAAAAAAAAAGCTAAGCTAGATTTCTTTTCAACATTGTTTGAATCATATCATACCTGAAAAGCCTGGGTACTTATGGAGGTTCAGTTATGTGACTCAACTTAGCCTTTTTATGTTTACATCAGTCTGAATTATATTTTTTCTTGTCACTTGCAAGCTAGTTTCTCACACAGATCAATTATTTTTCTATCTCTGTCTTGCAGTGAAACTTTGGATTTTCAAAAAAAAACAAAGTTCCCTTTAAAATCATGCTAGCATTTATGTGGATCATCTCTGCTATTTCTTCTTTATGCTTTGAATCTTGGCAACTGTCTTGAATAAAATAAAAGAACTGAAGAAGCAAAAATAACTGACTCTTTACCACCAAGGAGAAAGTATTTTAAAAAGAAATTTGAATCTCAGGCTTAGAAGTTTTCTATCCTTAGTTAAAGTTACCAGCCGCCTGGAGCAAGAGCTTTTATTTAGTTTAGGCGTATCTTCCCTTCTGGTGTGGGGCATTTAGAGCCACCCACCAGCCTTTTAATGGATATGCACTTTCCATTGCTGGCGATTACTTAACACTTTTTAAAAAGTGGAAAGAGAGCTAGCTGACCCAAGGAGTAGGTCAGCAGGAGAGTGGATGGAAGTTAGGGCTGATTTAAACCTGGAGGACTAGGTAGAGAGGTGTGAAAAACACAGAGGTCTAGTTCCCTGTATATTTATTACTGTCCTACCTAATGTACAAGAGTGGAAATGGGGAATAATCAAATACATTTAAAAGACAATCACCAATCAAGTGTTTTAAACAGCAGTAGTTTAAATATGATCTAAATAGTAAGATAATAATGGGAAAGCCATTGCATGTAGAGAAAAGAGCAGTGAATCCGGGAGTCAGAAAACCCTAGTTCTATCCATTTATTCAGCAAACCTTTAAAGGCCTGGGGTGCGGGTGGCGCTGGAGATTTCAAAGTCAACACACTAGATGTGGAGAAGGGGTTCTCTCTTATCCCGAATCCGTCTTGCCAAGCGGAGCTCACTTGGTTTTGAATGTTTGGATTAACGACTTTCAAATACACTGAAACACACCAAATATATAAACCTAGTATTCCAGTCAAAGTCGTAACTGGCTATTTTTGCAAGTTGCTAAGGCACTATCATTCTAAAAATGTACAAAGGAAAAAAAAGTAAAGCATTTATTCAGCTTTTTTTTTTTTTTTTTTTTTTTTTTTTACACAACTTGCATTTCAAGGCAATTAAAGAGTTCATGAGGGGGGATCCCTGGGGCCCGGCGGTGATCCCGGGTCCCCGGATCGAGTCCCGCGTGGGGCTCCCCGCGTGGCGCCTGCTTCTCCCTCTGCCTGGGTCTCTGCCGCTCGCTCTGTCTCTCATGAGTAAAATCTTAAAAAAAAAAAAAAAAAAAAAAAGAGTTGGGGATCCCTGGGTGGCGCAGCGGTTTGGCGCCTGCCTTTGGCCCAGGGCGCGATCTTGGAGACCCGGAATCGAATCCCACATCGGGCTCCGGGTCATGGAGCCTGCTTCTCCCTCTGCCTGTGTCTCTGCCTCTCTCTCTCTCTGTGACTATCATAAAGAAATATATATATATAAAAATAAGAGTTAATGAGGGGAAAATACATCGGTTAGGGTGGTTGATGACCTGCGAACTTAGGACAAACACGTCGGTCTTGCGCAGCTCGGGCAGGGCCGCCAGGCGGCCCGCGTAAAGGAGGCCCCGAGGCTTCGAGAGGCCCGCGCGGCGCCGGGGGGCTGCGGGGCCCTCCGGCCTGGGTCTCGCCCGCGCCGCGCCCCGCAGCAGCGCCCCGCAGCAGCGCGCAGCTCCGGCCTCCTTCTTGCACAGCCGGCGCCGGCCTTCGGGATGCGGCTGGGGGGCGGGGCGGGGCCCGGGGAGCCCGCGGGCGGGCGCTCCGCCAGCCACTCCGGCCCCGGCGCGGGGTGTGCGCGGCGTCCTGCGGGCGCGGGGAGGCGGGGGGGGGGGGGGGGCCGCGTCCTCCACGGCGACGGCCGCAGCCGCGTGCGCGCCTGACCCTCTGGGACCAGGCCCGCCCGCCGCCTCCCGCGTTTTTCACTGACAGCTTCCCGCGACCTCCGGGTCCCTCTCTTTTAGCGAGAAGCGGGGAGTCAGAGGAGCGTAGACGAGGCTCCGCGTGCGCGGCGAAGATGGAGGCAGGCGGCCAGGCCGCAGACTATGACAGCGACGAGACGGTGATAGACGGGTCGGTGACGGAGAGCGACCCGGAGGAAGAGGAGCTGCCCTGGAGAAGGTGACCGCCGTCCCGCGGTTTTTTTTTTTTTTTTTTTTTTTAAGGGGAGAATATTTTTATTTTCATGCTTTTTAAAGTCTTGATATAGAAGAAGAGGTAAACACAAACCACAAGTGAAAATTTTAACTAAATATGCAGACAGAGCAGGAGTCACTATAGAAAGTTCAGGCCTTTGTCCGTAACTTCAGAATTGGGGATTCTAATCTTAAAAAAAGGAAAATGCTCCATTCAGCACTTAGTTTCCTTATGTAGGGGTATATCTAGAATTTATGAATTAGCTTATAGTTCTGACATATTTATTAAGTCTGACTTTACTACAGAAATAGGATCTTTTTTTAAATAATAAATTTATTTTTTATTGGTGTTCAATTTACCAACATACAGAATAACACCCAGTGCTCATCCCGTCAAGTGCCCCCCTGAGTGCCCATCACCCATTCCCCCCCACCTCCCCCCCTCCTCCCCTTCCACCACCCCTAGTTCGTTTCCCAGAGTTAGGAGTCTTCATGTTCTGTCTCCCTTTCTGATATTTCCCACACACAGAAATAGGATCTTAATACTTCATTCTCAAAACACTTTAAAACTCAATCTAATGCTTTTCTTTTTTTTTCTTTTTTTTTTAAGCTAATGCTTTTCTTTCAAGGATGTGGAAGGTGTTCCTCATTCAAGTCTGATTCATGGTTTTATAAAGCATAAAGATCATTTTATTATTTCATTATCTATATATGCAGGATTCTAATTTTTTTATGGTGATGTATTCAATGACAGAAACTTAAAGATAATTCCTTCTCAATTTATAAACCAAAAATTTAAAAGCCAAAATACATGAAGTGATAGGAAGACATTTTTATGCACAAGCAAGCTACTGCTCTAAGGTGCTGGCATGAACAAAAATAACAGAAGTACAAATTATTTAACCTTTAAATAGCCTATATTTGCTACAAATCCATAAATACTTTAAATATATTTCCGCCCTGCGGGGCTCAGCCCTGAGCTTGCCGACAAACAAACGAGCCACGGCGGGCCCACCGTCCCGCTTGGGACTAAATGAGCCTTATGGCAAGTGGTTTCTGGCATCTGAAATAGAAACAGAAACCCCCGCCTTTCCCCTCATCCTGAGGCAAAGTCCTTTTGCCCGGGAAAAACGTGTGGGGTCCAAATTTCTGAAATGCGTTTTGCTTTAAGCAACTGGAAGCTCTGGTTTAGGCGACTGTTAACATAATTTCAGGAAAATACGTGACGGGGGAACCGTTACTTCCAAATTGGAAACGGAGAGTTTTATCAGAATAAAAAAAAAAAAAAAAAAAAAAAAAAGTTGGCCGGCAGGTCAGCGCCTCAGAGCCGTGGTGATGATTCTAGTTCTCAGGCCCGAAGGCCCGAGGAGGCCGCTTCCCCTGCCCTGCGGGCCGGACCGGCCGAGAAAACAAACATTGTTCTCATTCATTTGGGGAATATAAATAATAGTGAAAGGGCATATAAAGGAAGGGAGAAGAAATGTGTAGGAAATATCAGAAAGGGAGACAGAACATAAAGACTCCTAACTCTGGGAAACGAACTAGGGGTGGTGGAAGGGGAGGAGGGCGGGGGGTGGGGGTGAATGGGTGACGGGCACTGAGGGGGGCACTTGACGGGATGAGCACTCGGTGTTATTCTGTATGTTGGCAAATTGAAAACTAATAAAAAATAAATTTATTATTAAAAAAAAAGGAAAAAAAAGGATCATCGCAATAAAAGGCGCGAGTCGGGGTGGAGGCTCGCGCCGGCGGCTGAGGGGCCGGCAGCCCTCAGGGCTCGCTGGGCCGCCGTCTGGGCAGAGGCGAGGGGTTGGGCAAGCCGCGCGGCGGGCGCGGGTGCTCGAGGCTGAGGGTGCGGGAGGCGGGCCCTGTGCGGCCCTGTGCGCTGGGGTTCCAGGAGTCGGTTCTTCCTGGAGAGAAGGTGGGCCTGGTGAGGACAGTAGGCCGAGGTCAGGAGAGGTCAGGATGGCCCGGGCCTGTAAAATGTTAACGAAGGAGGCGCATAATCCCACTTTCGTTCACTCAGGCATGCCCTAGACTAGGGCTTTGCAGATTTTAATGCCCTTATAAAATCACTCCAGAATCCTATTAAAATCAAGAGTCTAATTGAGGAGTTCGAGGGTAGGGTCTGGAATCCTGCGTTTCTAGCAAGCTTCCAGGTTAGAGTTGCAATTATTAAAGAGCAGAGATCCCCTTTGACAGAGCGAGGCTGTAGAGGTTAGCTGTGGCCCTCAAGTAGTAACAGACTTGGGTGAGGAGAACTTGACCGGAAGAAACAGTGGGAATGGAGGGGAAAAGGCAAATCTGAGAAATTTTGAGAAAGTAACGTGGCAGGAGATGGTGGTTAATCCGATATGCAGGATGAGGGAAGAGCTGCAAGTAAAGGATGATACCCAGGTTTTGGGGACATTGATTTGATGTATACCCAAAGTAAGAGTTGCTCTTGGTATACAGGGAGCATTGTCACTAATACGTTATCTTGTAAAACCACCACAGTCAAGATCCAGAATAGTTCCATCACTCCAAAAAAAAAAAAGAAAAAAAAAAAAAACTTCCTGCTGCCCCCTTTGTAGTCAAGTCCTCAACCCATTTAAATCACTACTCTTATATGTATGATGTATTGTTGTTTTGTTTTTTTTTAAATCTTATTTCAGTCCCCCCTCCCCATCTTTGTTTCTCAGCACTGTGACTACAGTGTGTCTGGGCATGATTTCTGTGTGTGCTTTTCCTGTTTGGGGTTCACTGAGCTTATTGAATATATAAATTTATGCCTTTTACCAAACTTCAGAAGTTTTCTGTCATGAGTCCTTTAAATTTTTTTTATACCAATCTCTTTCTCCTCTTCTTCTGGAATTTCTCTTTCTTTCTTTCTTTCTTTCTTTCTTTCTTTCTTTCTTTCTTTCTTTCTTTCTTCCTTCCTTCCTTCCTTCCTTCCTTCCTTCCTTCCTTCCTTCCTTCCTTCTTTCTTATTTTATTTATTTATTCATGAGAGACACACAGAGAGAGGCAGAGACACAGGCAGAGGGAGAAGCAGGCTCCTCCGGGGAGCCTGATGTGGGACTCCATCCTGGATGCCCAGGATCACGCCCGGAGCCAAAGACATGCTCAACTGCTCAGCTACACCCAGGCGTCCTGTTCCCATATCCCTGTAGCCTTATTAATTTTTTTTCTCAGTTCTTCAGACTGTGTAATTTCTATTGTTCTATCCTAAGAGTTACTTACACTCCTTTATCATCTCCATTCTGTTGTTGAGCCCATCCAGTGAATTTTTAACTTCAGATAATATAATTTTCTCTTCTAAAATTTCCATTGATTCTTGTTGATAGTTTTTCTCTACTGAGAACTTCAGTATTTTCATCTATTTGATTAGTGTTTACCTTTATCTCATAGATAATGATTTTAATAACTGCTTTAAAGTCTTTGTCTTGTTCCAACATCTTGGTCATGGGGGTGTAGTTCACATCTATTAATTACATTTTCTCTCAAGAATTGGATATTCCTGTTCTTCACGTGTTGAGTAATATTGGATTAAATCCTATGTATTTTGAATCTGTTATGGATTCTTGGTCCTGTTAAAGTCCTCTACCGGGTTGATTTTTGTTTTGTCAACCTTAGTAGGTTCTGACTGTATGTTCTGTTTTGCCTCCTATGAGTTGTGGTTACATCATCAGTCCAATTTCAGAGCCTTTACTATGCTTTTTTGAGTCTGATTCATGTATCACTCAGGGGTTAATCTGAAACTTGAGCAGTAGTTAGTATCATAGTTCAGTTCTCTGTGTTTTTGTTGTGCTTCTTTGTTTTTTTTTTTTTTTTAAATTTTTATTTATTTATGATAGTCACAGAGAGAGAGGGGCACAGAGACATAGGCAGAGGGAGAAGCAGGCTCCATGCACCGGGAGCCCGACGTGGGATTCGATCCCGGGTCTCCAGGATCGCGCCCTGGGCCAAAGGCAGGCGCCAAACCGCTGCGCCACCCAGGGATCCCTGTTGTGCTTCTTTGAAGGTGCTTTGCGTGTGGACTGCTCAGGGTTGAGCCTGGGACTTATGTTGAATCACATATGGAATTAGGTGATTCCCCATTTCTGCCCTTTTTTTTTTTTTTTTTTCTTTCTGAAGGATTCTCATGCATCCTTTCTTCCCTATGCCCACATGCTGGTTCATATCACCAGAAATATTTCTCTGAGTGTTAGCCTTCTTCAGAGCAGTCCTTGGCAACTAAGGTCACCTTCAGGGGAAAGTGTTAAGAGAGAAGAAAATAAAAGATGCTCTCTATGTTCTTGGACATGTGATTCCTCTAGCAAGAGAGGCAGATTTTCTCTTGGGTTTTAAGTGCCCAAATTGCCATGGTTGGTAAGCAGTATAGCTCTGAGGCTAAAGAGAGAAAGCAAATAAAACCCAGAGATTTCCCCTTGCACTTTCTGGCATTCAGGGATCCTTTAAAAAAGGAGTCTTATCCCTAGAGATAGGGGATTTCTTCTGGAGTTTTTATTGTCTGAGCCCACTATGCATTCTGAGGATTAGACATGGAATCAAAGCTGGTGACAAATAAAGGACCACCAAAACAGAACAAAAACAACCTCTGAAATTCACCTTTTGCAAGGTATTCAGATATTGACTTCAGTCCTCAATCTACTCACTATTATTTACTTTTCAGATTCCTCAGGTAGTTTCAAAAAATATTCTATTTGAGTTTTTATGTAATGAATGGGAGGAATAGGCTTTAGATGGCTTACCCTGTCTTGGCTGACCAATCTTTTTCTTCCCCTGTGATTCATTTAAAATGCTTCTCTGTGGTGCCACGCACATCATTTTTTTAGACCTCGTAGTTAAATAAAAACTAGTGTTCATCTCACTGGTATGGCAGTATGGTCAAAGTCTAAGCATTGCTGGAGCTGAATTGCCAGGCCATTGTTTTTTTTCTTCATCTTTTTTTTGCTTGTATGCAGTTCAGTTTGGCAGTTTTTCATTCAGAAGTTCCCAACTTTAATTAGGATGAGGGACACAAGTCCTAGTAGAGATCCCTAAGAGGCAAAACATACCGTTTCACACAGCTAAATAATCCTTAAGTGTTGCAGCTAGTAAAATCTTTTTTACTGAAATGGGAGAAAGGATTTGATGAACCTTTGGGATTAGGAAAGGCAAGGCTAAAAAGAACCAGGATGCCAGGTATGTTAGCTGTGTCTGAAAAAGCACTCTTTGAGAGTCTGGATTTGGCTCTAGCCTTCCATCTGGAAACCAGTCCAAAAATACATCCAGTCCTTTTTGTGGCTTGGTAGGTGTTGCTGTTAGTGAAATTTTGTGAAAATTCAAGTTGCTGACTAATAAGATTTTTGTTGGCTTGTAATTTTTCTGAGAGGCATGATTCATTTTTCCTCTGTGTACCCTGGGAACTCTTTATCAACTCTTGTGTTGTTTCATCTCTGCTAAAGGTAACTGTTCTATAACTCAAAGGGATATATCTCAAATTAATCCTATTCAGTACATTTCAGCTGAACCACATTAGTTCATTGTTACATGGATTTTTGTATACATTCAGGTCACATGTCTTCTGAACATTATGATTGCATATAGTAAAAAAAAAAAAAAAAAAAAAACAAAAACCTAATTCAACATAATTACCCAGAAAGATGAGTGTTAATTCTGTTCCCCTAGACAGACCAGTGGGGTCTTCATGTAAATTGCCTAAATAGAAAATACTTGTTACAAAGGATATACTTGGGGAAAGGAGGAAAAGAAAGCAAAGGAGACAAGGACTTAACCACATTAAGTTGACTAAAGAAAGCAACATTTTGAGCTCTCCTGGGTTGTTCAATCTTTTATGCCTCTAACCTGTAATTTCTGCTCAGGTTGTGATCTCAGAGCCCTGAGACAGAGCCCTGCCTTGGGCTACACACTCAGCGGGGAGTCTGCTTGAGATTTTTCTCTTTTCCTCTATTGCCCTCCTCGCTTCTGCTCCCATTCTCTCTCTCTCTCACTCTCTCTCTCTCAAATAAATAAATCTTTTAAAAAGAAAAGAAAGGAAAGCAACATTTTGGTCAGGATGTATATCAAAATAGTGGCAACTCCAGTGATAAAGCACAGTGGTGCCAAGTACCATTTTTAGACAACTAGATCTTTTAATGAATCAAAGCCTTAGTGTGACAGCTATCAAAACCTTGATAACTATAAAATTGAAACCCTAACTGTCCCAGAAAGTTTTATTGTACTTCGAACAAAACGGTGAAAAATATTTGAAAATTCCGATATGATTTTGCCTGAAAGTTTTCCTTTTAACTCACCCATCTAATTTCTACTTACCTCTTCTTTTGTTAGTATTTGCTACTATCTCATTTTTCCAGTATTTCAAAGTTAAATTTTATTAAAATAGTACATCTGTAATGAAGTGGTCAGTGACTTTTAGAATATTAGTTATTAGTGCAGTCTAGTATTTTGACTAGAATTCACTCAGAAATTAATGTCTATTTTCAGTTAATTTATTGACTAAACATGGATAAATAATTTTTCTGAGCCTAGTAAAATAATGTATAAGGAGATATCTCAGAAGTATTTACAATAATGAAAAAAAAGGAAGTGTTTTAGAATTATATAATGCCAAATAAATTATGATACACCCTTTTGAGGGAGTATTATCAATATTTAATGATTTTAGGAAGAATTTCAGTGACATTGCAAATGTTTAAGTAATATTAAGTGAGAAATGTAGGGACACCTGGGTGGCTCAGTGGTTTAGCACCTGCCTTTGGCCCAGGGCGTGATCCTGGGGTCCCGGGATCGAGTCCCACATCGGGCTCCCTGCATGGAGCCTGCTTCTCCCTCTGCCTGTGTCTCTGCCTCTCTCTCTCTCTCTCTTTGTCTCTCATGAATAATAATAATAAAAAAATCTAAAAAAGAAAAAAGTGAGAAATGTAGTTTCTAAAACTTTATACAGGTTGACCCAAACTTTGTAAAAGAATTTACAATTCTGTCACACATAAGCCTCTATAGAAAGAAAGCTGGAAGGAAATACACCAAAGTCTTTTTTTTTTTTTTAAGATTTTATTTATTTATTTGAGAGAGATAGACAGAGATAGCGACAGAGAGCACAAGCCAGGGAAGAGAGGGAGAAGCATGTTCCCCATTGAGCAGGGACTGCAACTCTGGGCTCAAGCCGAAGACCCTGGGATCATGACCTAATCCAAAGGCAGAAACATAATCAACTTGAGCCATCCAGATGCCCCTATACAAAAGTCTTATTACAGGTAGAATTATAGGAGGTTTATACTTCTTTTTATTGCCTACATTTTCTAGTTTTTTTTTTTTGAATAGGTAATATAATATATTTACATGGGTCAAAAAAAATTTTTTAAGTATAAAAAGATGTATAGTAAAAATTCCTTTTCATCCCTATCTCTTCGGATACTCAGTCTTCTTTTCCACAGGCAACCAATATATTTGATTTATTTTATCCTCCCAGAGGTATTTTCTAAGTTATGCATATATGTTCTCAAACATACATAAAATTGTTTTCTAAAAATAGAAGCACTCTGTCAAAGAGTTTGGGTGTTTGTAATCTTAACAATTGTATTATTTGGGTTTATCTCATAATTATAAAAACTTTTTTTCCTTCGTAATGATAAAAGAATCCCTCCTTGGTTTCTGTTAGTACTTTTTGTTTCATTTTTAAACATTTACATTTTGATTCATGTGGAATTTTAATCTGGAGTACAGTGTGAAGTATGGATTCAACTAAATTATTTTCCAGATGTCTCCTTCATTGTCCCAATATTATTTTTTTTTAAAAAAATCCTATCTTTTTTTCTGAGTTATAGAACAGTCCCATTCCCCTCCACAATTCCTTCATGCCTTTTTTTTTGGTATTATTTTTAGATTAAAAAGAAACCTCAAAAATGTTTAAAGAGTAAAATAATTCTGACTTGTAGGGACATTAAGGTGAATAGATTGTTTTACTTCGAAAAATGTACTATAGTAATGGTATTGCTCATAGTTGAATAATAAAATTTTCAATCCTTGGTAATGGCCGCTGGTAGTTGAGCCAAGAAAGATGCTTTTTCTCCTTCTAGGAGGAGCCTGCATTCACTGTCACAGAAGGTATGATAGATTAAGGACTGGAGTCCTTTTCATTATTAGTATTGCTGGTGTTGAAAACTATTAGGAGGTATGGGGGGGGGGTTTGTTGTTGTTAATGGTGACTTATTTTTCTTAATAATCTGTTCTTTCTTTATAACATATGTAAGATTATATGTGTGATGTATAGTTGTGTTGGGGAATGGAAAACATGAAATCTGTAATTTTTCGCCTCTCCTCCGCCAGTTTTTTTTTTTTTTCCCCTTCCACAATCGTTCTTTACTAAGCTTTTAAAACTGAGAATAGGAGTGCCTGGATGGCTTAGTTGGAATAACATGAGATTCTTTTTTTTTTTAAATAAATTTATTTATTTATTTATTTATTTTTCTTTTTTTTAAATAAATTTATTTTTTATTGGTGTTCAATTTACCAACATACAGAATAACACCCAGTGCTCATCCCGTCAAGTGCCCCTCTCAGTGCCCGTCACCCATTCACCCCCACCCCCCGCCCTCCTCCCCTTCCAACACCCCTAGTTCGTTTCCCAGAGTTAGGAGTCTTTATGTTCTGTCTCCCTTTCTGATATTTCCCACACATTTCTTCTCCCTTCCCTTCTATTCCCTTTCACTATTATTTATATTCCCCGAATGAATGAGAACATACACTGTCCTTCTCCGATTGACTTACTTCACTCAGCATAATACCCTCCAGTTCCATCCACGTTGAAGCAAATGGTGGGTATTTGTCGTTTCTAATGGCTGAGTAATATTCCATTGTATACATAAACCACATCTTCTTTATCCATTCATCTTTCGATGGACACCAAGGCTCCTTCCACAGTTTGGCTATTGTGGACATTGCTGCTGTAAACATTGGGGTGCAGGTGTTCCGGCGTTTCATTGCATCTGAATCTTTGGGGTAAATCCCCAACAGTGCAATTGCTGGGTCGTAGGGCAGGTCTATTTTTAACTCTTTGAGGAACCTCTACACAGTTTTCCAGAGTGGCTGCACCAGTTCACATTCCCACCAACAGTGTAAGAAGGTTCCCTTTTCTCCACATCCTCTCCAACATTTGTGGTTTCCTGCCTTGTTAATTTTCCCCATTCTCACTGGTGTGAGGTGGTATCTCATTGTGGTTTTGATTTGTATTTCCCTGATGGCAAGTGAT
Source organism: Canis lupus dingo (assembly GCF_003254725.2). NCBI lineage: Eukaryota > Metazoa > Chordata > Mammalia > Carnivora > Canidae > Canis > Canis lupus. The sequence continues at coordinate 30,978,607 of NC_064245.1, forward strand.
GCAGAGCATTTTCTCATGTACGTGTTGGCCATGTCTATGTCTTCCTCTGTGAGATTTCTCTTCATGTCTTTTGCCCATTTCATGATTGGACTGTTTGTTTTTTTGCTGTTGAGTTTCATAAGTCTTTATAGATCTTGGAAACTAGCCCTTTATCTGGTATGTCATTTGCAAATATCTTCTCCCATTCTGTAGGTTGTCTTTTAGTTTTGTTTACTGTATCCTTTGTTGTGTAAAAGCTTCTTATCTTGATGAAGTCCCAATAGTTCATTTTTGCTTTTGTTTCTTTTGCCTTCATTGATGTATCTTGCAAGAAGTTACTGTGGCCGAGTTCAGAAAGGGTGTTGCCTGTGTTCTCCTCTAGGATTTTGATGGAATCTTGTCTCACATTTAGATCTTTCATCCATTTTGAGTTTATCTTCGTGTATGGTGCAAGAGTGGTCTAGTTTCATTCTTCTGCATGTGGATGTCCAATTTTCCCAGCACCATTTATTGAAGAGACTGTCTTTCTTCCAATGGATAGTCTTTCCTCCTTTATCGAATATTAGTTGACCATAAAGTTCAGGGTCCACTTCTGGGTTCTCTATTCTGTTCCATTGATCTATGTGTCTGTTTTTGTGCCAGTACCACACTGTCTTGATGACCACAGCTTTGTAGTACAACCTGAAATCTGGCATTGTGATGCCCCCAGCTATGGTTTTCTCTTTTAAAATTCCCCTGGCTATTCGGGGTCTTTTCTGATTCCACACAAATCTTAAAATAATTTTTTCTAACTCTCTGAAGAAAGTCCATGGTATTTTGATAGGGATTGCATTAAACATGTAAATTGCCCTGGGTAACATTGACATTTTCACAACATTAATTCTGCCAATCCATGAGCATGGAGTATTTTTCCATCTCTTTGTGTCTTCCTCAATTTCTTTCAGAAGTGTTCTATAGTTTTGAGGGTATAGATCCTTTACCTCTTTGGTTAGGTTTATTCCTAGGTATCTTATGCTTTTGGGTGCAATTGTCAATGGGATTGACTCCTTAATTTCTCTTTCTTCAGTCTCATTGTTAGTGTATAGAAATGCCATTGATTTCTGGGCATTGATTTTGTATCCTGCTACGCTCCCAAATTGCTGTATGAGTTCTAGCAATCTTGGGGTGGAGGCTTTTGGGTTTTCTATGTAGAGTATCATGTCATCGGCGAAGAGGGAGAGTTTGACTTCTTCTTTGCCAATTTGAATGCCTTTAATGTCTTTTTGTTGTCTGATTGCTGAGGCTAGGACTTCCAGTACTATGTTGAATAGCAGGGGTGAGAGTGGACATCCCTGTCTTGTTCCTGATCTTAGGGGAAAGGCTCCCAGTGCTTCCCCATTGAGAATGATATTTGCTGTGGGCTTTTCGTAGATGGCTTTTAAGATGTTGAGGAATGTTTCCTCTATCCCTACACTCTGAAGAGTTTTGATCAGGAATGGATGCTGTATTTTGTCAAATGCTTTCTCTGCATCTAATGAGAGGATCATATGGTTCTTGGTTTTTTTCTTGCTGATATGATGAATCACATTGATTGTTTTACGAGAACATGAGATTCTTAATATCAGGGTTGTGAGTTCAAGCCCCATGTTGGGTATAGAGATTACTTAGATAAATAAATATTAAATAATAAATAATAAATAAATATTAAAAGAGAAACTATGTGAGAATCCACACAGTGGGACACTATGAATTTATAAAAAGGAATGAACGAAGTCTCTTTCCCTTAGAGTGGTCAATCTCCTGGATTTACTGTTAAGAAAAAAAAAAGAGGTATATATAGAATGTTACTGTTTATCTAAGAATGGGTGAGGGCAGGTATACTCATGTTGCTTACATTTTCAAAAAACATTGGAAGGACAAAACAATTTTAAAAATGGGAAGGGAGAGAACAGGTAGGTGAAGAGACAAGAGACAAGTGAATAAAGGGAAAAAACCCTTTTAGTACCAAATCATATATTCATGCATTGGTACACTGTTAAATTCTGAAAAGATTTTTAAAATTTTATTTTTATTGTGGTAAAAAATATATATATCATAAAATTTACCATTGTAACCATTTTTAAGTATACAGTTCAGTGGCATTAAGTACATTTGCATTGTTGTGTACCCATTACCATTTTCTGACTTTAGAACTTCATCTTCCCAAACTAACACTCTATACCCATTAAACACTAACTTCCCATTCCTCCCTTCACCCAGCCCTTTGTCAATCACCATTCTACCGTCAATCACTATGGACCTGACTTCTCTAGCTGTCTAAGTGAAATCATATAATATTTTCCCACTTGTATCTGGCTCATTCACTTAATATAATTCTTTTTAATATGGAATGTCTCATGAATTTGTGTGTCATCTTTGTGCTGAGGCCATGCTAATCTTTATCATTCCAATTTTATTATATATACTGCCAAAGCAAGCACTAGTATAATGTCTTTAAGGTCTATCTATAAATTTTTAATTAGAGGGTACACATCTGAAACAATATTTTGGTACAGATATTAATAGTGGTATAACTAAGAATTTTAGCAAGTTTGGTTTAGTAAAAAACTGTGGTTAAATTGTTAGTCTATGTTTAGGAAACATAACAATTTGTATCTTCTATTTGGTATCTGAAAGGTTGCTCTTTGATCAAGACACATCTCTTAGATCTGAGTACAGTCTCCATCCAGATAGAAGTGGAATGTGCAAAGGTGAGAAATAATTTTTTTCAGTAAGTAGTCCCTTTAATTTCTCAATGTTATTGTTCTATCAACTTCTTTTATTTATTTATTTTTTTAAATTTTTAAAAAATTTTTATTTATTTATGATAGTCACAGAGAGAGAGAGAGAGAGAGAGGCAGAGACACAGGCAGAGGGAGAAGCAGGCTCCATGCACCGGGAGCCCAATGTGGGATTCGATCCCGGGTCTCCAGGATCGCGCCCTGGGCCAAAGGCAGGCGCCAAACCGCTGTGCCACCCAGGGATCCCTCAACTTCTTTTATAATTAGTTTTGTTTTTAGCTTTACACAGAATTAATTTTTTTACTCATCTGTAATAGACCCTAAGGTCTATTACTATAAGGATAGCAAGGAGAATTATAATTTCTGGCAGATGCTATGACTCCTAGAGAGGGCTACAGAGATAGGCAAATGATACCCAGATATCTCTTCTCTTTGCAAAAATTTACAAAATCCTAGAACTTTTTTATTTGCAAAAGTGAATAGTACTTTTTAGTAACCAATCTGATTATTTCAGTCTGAGATATTAAATATTCTTGATATATTTATATATATTTAATTTTAAAAATTTGAGTATAATTGACACATGATGTTATATTAGTTTCAGGTGTATATCAAAGTGATTCAGCTTCTTTATAGGTTATGCTAGGCTCACCACAGTTTTAGCTACCATCTGTTACATACAATGTTTTGCAATATCAATGACTGTTATTTCCTATGCTGTGCCTTTTATTCCTGTGACTCATTTTATTCCATAGCAGGAAACCTGTCTTCTACTCCCTTTCACCCATTTTGTCCATTCTCCTGATCTCTGTCCCTTTGGCATCAGTTAGTTTGTTCTCTGTATTTACAGGTCTGATTCATCTTTTTTGTTTGTTTGTGTATTTGTTTCCTTTTTTTATATTCCATGTAAGAGTGAAATCATATGGTATTTATCTTTCTTAGTCTGACTTATATACTAATAGTGAAGTAGCAGACAGAAATTAAGAAAACAATCCCATTTATAATTATAGCAAAAAGAGTAAAAGACCTATCAATACATTTAACCAAGAAAGTGAAAGACCTATATTCTGGAAACTATGAAATATTGATGAAAGAACAATGTGTAGTAGTAGTCTCCAGAACGTGCTTTTATGATATATAAAGTACCACTAGGAAGAAGTTAGAGGTATGTTTTAATATTGCAACCAAGTTTTTTCTTTGCTTTCCTTCTTCTTTTTTCCCAAATTGATAGACTTTTTATTATTTTTGCTAATATTAAAAGAATAAAAGCTTTTTTATTTCAAACTTATATAATGTAGAAAGTGTAAAGTCACATTTACACTTCCCTACAATTCCACTTCCAACAATTGCCAGTGTTTAGTATTTGTGTATTTTTCTAGACTTTGTATGCCAACTTGAATATCTTTTTTCATAATTGGTATTGTGGTAAATATATTTCTTTCCTTGTTATATTGAGCTACCTCAACCTTTTAAAGTGCTATATATTGGGACGCCTGGGTAGCTCAGCAATTGAGCATCTTGCCTTTGGTTCAGGGTGTGATCCTGGAGTTCTAGGATTGAGTCCTACATTGGGCTCCCTGCATGGAGCCTGCTTCTCCTCCCTCTTCCTGTGTGTCTGCCTCTCTCTTTCACAAATAAATAAATAAAATCTTTAAAAATAAAATAAAGTGCTACACATTATTCTGTATGAATGTATCCTTATTTAATGAATTAATTATATTTTTGTTCTCAAAACTCTAATAAATGTGAATATTCTAATATTTACACTTTTGCCTGCTTTTCTGATTATTTCCTTAGAATAAATAGCTAAAATTCAATTTGTTTTTAAAGGATGGACACATGTTAGATTTTGACATATATTATCCCTAAAAAAGATGGCTTTTTCCTCTAGATCCAACAAAGGATATATTCAGTCTTTGCCAAACCGCTAAGTAAAGTATCGGTTTGTTCTAATTTGCATTTTTTGAAGAATACCAAGTTTAGACACATTTTAATATTGACTATTCATAGTTTGTGTGCATGTGAATTGCTTTATGTCTCCTAAATTATTCTCATTTTATTTTTGATTTATAAGATCATTTTATACACTAAAGGTAATACAACTGTCATATATATGTATTGCAAATAGTTTCACTCAGTTTCCTAGTTAACTTTTAATGTTATTCATGATATATTTTGTATGCAGAAATTGAGATTTTATTTATTTATTTGAGAGGGAGAGAGCACAAGCAGAGGTGGGGGATGGGGCAGGTAGGCGCAGAAGGAAGGGGAGAAGCAGACTCCCTGCTGGGCAGAGAGCCAGATCCAGATCTGGGGTCTGTCCCAGGACTCTGAGATCATGACCTGAGCTGAAGGCAGATGCTTTACCAACTGAGCCACCCAGGCACCCGTAAGTTTTTATGTAGTAAGACCTGTCAGTCTTCTGGGGTTTCTTGGTTCTTTCAAACTTGGAAGTATTTTACCTACCACAAGACCATAAAAGTATATTATCTTTGTTTGCATTTATATTTACACATTTTGTTGCCACTGTCTAAAATATCATTATTTACTTATATTAAATTCCCAGATAGACGTATAGGTCTGTTTTCCACTTCTTGTTTAGTTTCATTGTTCTATTTGACTATTTTTACTAGTCTTCCATCACTACATTATTTTATCAACCTTGGCTTTTAGTACATTTTTGTATCTGATAGGGAAGATACCCTCTTACACAGAGTAACTGGCTATAGCATTCATTCTGAATGAATGCTCCTTTGGTACAAACAGCAATCTCAGTGAAGTAGGAGACTACTCAATGCAAAGTTCTAGTACACTCTCTTCCATCTTTGGTTGATGGGATTTGCTCTAAGCTTGGTGGTTTTCTGAGAGTCTCATGGAAGAAATCCATGTAATTATTTCTTAAGGAGCCTCTCCTTTTCCTATGTAGAGTACATGCTGTTTACCAATGTTTGGTTTCCCTTTAATCCAGTCTTCCTCTTCTGATCTATATTGGGTGTATTTCCTCTCTTCTCATTGCTACTTCACATTTAAAAAAGAAAAAGCTAATTTCAAGAAACAACAACAACAAATTTCTTTGGATCTTTTTAGGAACAGGGAAGGGAAAAATAGTTAAAATATGAGTTCAGGGCAGCCCCAGTGGCACAGCGGTTTAGCGCCGCCTGCAGCCCAGGGCGTGATCCTGGAGACTCTGTATGAGTCCCATGTCAGGCTCTCTGCATGGAGCTGCTTCTCCCTCTGCCTGTGTCTCTGCCTCTCTCTCTCTCTCTCTGCATCTCTAGGAATAAATAAATTTAAAAAATCTTAAAAAACATATGAGTTCAGTTTCCCATCTTAGAAACACAAATTCTGTTTTTTGGGTTAAATACTAGCATTATGAGTTTTCAAAAATGACCTCACATGAAATTAAAAAAGAAGAAAGTATTCCTTCTGGGGGGGGTGGTTAAGTCTGTATATTGTCTCTATGTATCCTTTGTTCAGACCTTTATGTATATGTATCCTCCAGTGTAGTATATGTGTGTCTTTGAAATTAATAACTTAAAAACTTTGATATATAAAAGTGGCAGCTAGGAAGTTATAATTTACAAAATACTTTTTAATGACATTTTGTAGTTTTTATAAAATCATGGAGTCATTGTCAAAGCAGAGCAATTAAACTGTTGCAAGTGATTTACGATGATATTTCATTCTAGGAACATCTCCTGAGATTCAACTTGGGTTCAAACTCAGAGAGAATCCACGAGAACAAAAGAGTAAAAATAAAATAATGCCTCTTAGTGATACTGCACTCCTACAGGTATGTAGCCTGTTGGTTAAATACTTGCTTATTAAAAATTGGAATTGCTGTTTCAAAGAGTGACAAATTACTAACGGTTAATTCTTTTTGTCTGTTAGTTTTCTTCTTTATTCTCTTACTCAGTTTTTACCCTTTCTTAGCTAGTCATTCTGTTTCTTTTTTGCAACTTTGGTGAAAGGCAGGTGTTTTAGAAGGGGGTGTTTAAAATATTTCTCCTCTCCTCTCCTCTCCTCTCCTCTCCTCTCCTCTCCTCTCCTCTCCTCTCCTCTCCTCTCCTCTCTTCTTCTCCCCTCCCCTGCCCTACCCTCCCCCCCCCTCCAGATGTGGATGTGAGAAAAACAGGTTAAAATAGAATATAGTAATTAGGATTTTCATCTCCAGTGTATGCCAGAGATCATTTTCAATTTGTGAAGATGTTAGTCTGCATGGTATATTTTGAGATATGGTCTACTGAAAGGCCCTTCTGTTACCTTATATGTGTGTGAATGCCTGTGTATGTATATATACACATTTGTATTTTTTTTTTTAATGTGGTCACCCTGGGCAAAGGTTAGGGGTTATTCAGTTAGCACCTTGGCATAAATAAGTCAGCTAACCAGAGATAAGCCACAAAGTCTTAAGGAAGGAAGGGAAAATAGTTTCTTTTTCTCTGAGGATAAGAAGTAACACTTTTATTGAATGTTTTGAGATAAAATACTTTTTATTCATACACATGTTTTTATTAAAGAAGATGGTTAATTTTACACAGATTCAAGACTTCAGGGGAAAATTGCATAGTTGCCTTTTTAGAATAAGATAATTCAGCTGTCTTTTTATTATACTGACAACATTCTCATTAGAGAAATATTATATTCTATTTTGAATCTCAAATTTTATTTTTTTAATCAAAGAATAATTGGCATACAATATTGTATTAGCTTCAGGTGTATAACATAATGATTTGATATGTATATACGTTATGAAATGGTCACCAGAGTAAGCTTAGTTACCATCAGTCACCATACAAAGTTGTTAAAGTCCCCTAGTATTATTGTGTTTTATCAATTTGAGAAAAAGATATTTTAAGTGATGTTACCAGTAACTCATCAATAAATAAAACACTTAATACTAGGAATGTTTATTCTGCTATACTGAATGTGAGCATAGTTGTATGAGATATCTGATGCCTTCTGGTGAGCCAGAAGTCTGGCCAGGGTTTGACTTCCACTACACTTCCAGTGATCCATAATTCAGTTGAATTGGTTTCAGATATTGGATGATCGTTTTTTGTTTGAGGATATATAAATAGATTTGTCTCTTTTCCAGATCCTCCAAATTAGCATATTTAAACTTTTTCATCTCCCACACTCTACTCCCCGCCCCTCCACACATGAAATAAAACAAAAGCTGTTCAGCTTAATGGCCAATCAAAATACAGGGGTGGAAAGGACTGGGTGAATCAAAAGGATAGATAGCGATTTGGATCCCTTAGGAAAGAGTTGATTGAAATGTATCTTTGCAGTTTGGTTAATTAACAAATGACCAATTCCCTCCCTGTTATATTCAGAGGCATTAGCTCCTAAGTGTAATTTTTGCCTACAGAGAAAGAAAGAAAGTAGACTCTTGGAGACAAACTTCCTTCTTCTTTGCTCTCTTATTTTTTGCATTTTCCTTAGTAGGGTCAAGTCATTGATCTATAGTAATGTAAATGAACTGGGTATTACAGGTATTTGAATGAATTATTTTGTGAAGATGCAGAAATATCTAGTGAGTGTATAAATACTCTATTTAATTAATCCTTGGGAATTCCTAGGTTTACTTCTTGAAATTCCTTCTTGTCTCTGGGCCTCTGAATGTCTGCTTGGGAAGTATATATATGGAGAACCAATGTGATAACCTTGAAGTATGTAATGATGCATTATCAGAAAAGAACAATGAATGTTCATTGAAGAAGATTGAAGTTCTCATAGTACTTTGTTTTCCTGTTATTATGACTGTTTCATTGATCAAACAATGCTTGGAAGTTCAGGCTTAAAGGCTTTATTTTCAGAAACCTTTGTTATTGATCATAGAAACATGGAAGGGCCCCAAAGGAAGATCTTTTTCTAAGATCTTATTACCATCCACTTTCATGATAACAAGATATTAAGTGTAAGAATTCTTTTTAGAGTGATGAAAGCCACTGTGCTGTGAAACCTAAAATGGAGGCATTTTATCAGTGCATTGTATCTTTCTTTTTGAAAGGGATACAACTTCAGATTCTCTGGCCTGACTTGAGAATTAGGCAGAATCCATTTAGCTTTTGGCATTTAGCATTGTAACAGAGGTTGTATAATTTTTGGCCTTCAGGGGAAATATTAGAACTGAGAACCTGATAAGAAAAGAAGGCTTATCAGAACCATTATGGATTAATGAAATAAATCCATAGGAATAAAAAGAAGGGACACATCCTTTCTCCTAACTTAATTTCCATAAGTTCTTTTATGGAAAGAAATTTAAAAAAAAACTAAACGAGCTAAACTCTTAGAAGAAAACATAGGGGAAAAGTATCATGACATTGGATTTGGCAATGATTTCTTAGACATGAAAGACCAGACAACAAAAGGAGAAATAGACAAATAGACCCATGACACTTAAAAATGTTTGTGGATTAAAGGACATTATCAACAGTGAAAAGGCAACCCCAGAAATGGGAGAAAATGTTAATAATGTATCTAGTAAAGGATTGCTACCAAGAATATATAAAGATTCTTACAGCTTAGAAAAAAAATTATACACAACTCCCCCCCCCCAAAAAAAAACAAACTGATTTAAAAGTGGACAAAAGGCACAAACAGAAGATAGGTTAGTGGCCAATAAGCACATGAATAGATGTTCAGCATCACGAATCATTAGGGAAATGTACATCAAAACCACAGTGAAATCCTACCTACACTCATTATGATAGCTATTATCAAAAAACCAAAACAACCAGGGCTGGTGAGGATGTAGAAAATTGGAATTCTTTCTCACTGCTGATAGGAAATGTAGAATGGTGTAGTTCCTGTGGAAAATGGTATGATGGGTCCTCAAAAATTAAACATAGTATCAAATGGTCCAAAAACTCCACTTCTGGGTTTATACCCCAAATAAATGAAAGCAGAGAATCAAAAATATATTTGTATATCCACGTTCATTCAACCATTATTCGCAGTAGCCAAATGGTGATAGCAACCCAAGCATCCACCAACAGATGAGCAGATAAACAAAATGTGGTACATACAAACAACTAGAAAGGGAGGGAATAGGGGCACCTGGTGGCTCAGTGTTTGAGTATCTGCCTTGCCTCAGGTTGTCATCCTGGGATCCCCTATCAGGCTCCCTGCATGGAGCCCTCTTCTCTCTCTCTGCTGTGTCTCTGCCTCTCTGTCTGTGCCTCTCATACGTAAATAAATAAAATCTTTAAAAAAAAAAAGGAGGAAATAGTGATACATGGTACAACATGGGTGAACTTTTAAGATCTTATGCTAAGTGAAATAAGTTCAGACACAAAAGGATGAATATTGTATGGTTCCTTTTATATTAGGTACTTAGAGTAGTTACAGTAGAGACAGAATAATAGAGAGACAGAAAGAAGGGTAGGTACCAGGAGTTGGGAGAGGGGTGAATAAAGAGTTAATACTAGGTCTGGAGTTTCAGTTGGAAAAGATTAAAGAATACTTTAGATGGATGCTGGTGATGGTTGTACAACAATGTGCACAAAATGCTACAGAACTGTACATGTTCATATGGTTAAAACGGTGAATTTTATGTTACGTATATTTTATCACAACAGAGAAGATGTTGAGAAAGAATAACACAAAAATTATTTTTTAAGAATTATTTTAAACATTAAATTTTTAATTGGTGCATTGTATTAGTATTTATGAATTAAAAGAACACTACCTTTTCCCTGCTAGCAACCTCAAGATGAAATGGAACAAAATCAAACTCTGTTCCAGTAAGTATACTAATTTTTAACTTAATTATATTGTAGTTTTTTGTTGTAATTTTGCACACTAAAATGAATCTTCATTTTCTTAAGAGTTTTAGAATTGTATATTTTTAAATAGTTGCCCCTTTAGCAGCATACAGATGTTATTTATAAACATTCTAGGTAAGTTTCATTTCATGAGCATGATTGGTTCAGATTAAGTTGATTTTCTATTAATATTACTTAAAAAGAAAATTTATAGCATAGCATGAAGGAAGAATTTGTAGACCTTATTGAAATTGGACTTTATAGGACTATTGCACTTTAAAAGGCTTTATCCTTTCAGTTCTTTTAAAACTGTGGTTCTCAAAGTATGGTGTGTTGACCCCTTGGGAATCCTTGAGACTTTTTGCAGAGCGTCTGTGAGATCAAAACTATTTTCATAACAATACTAACCCTTATTTGCCTATTTCATAGTACTGACATTTGCATATTCAGTGCTAAATGGTAAGTAAAATATTGAAGCCTTACTTAGGCTCAGTAGGGCAATGGCACCAAATAGTACTAGTAGTCGCTATATTTTTCATTGCCATGAGCTAGCAGTTAAAAAAGACAAGGAAGGAAAAAGCTAGCTTCACCTAGTGCATTTGATGAAGCAGAAAATTTATTGTTTTATTAAATTTCTACCCTTGAATATATATCTTCTTGATATGCTGTGTGATGTGGGGGAAGTATGCCTAAGTACTTCTTTGCATACCAAAGTGAGGTCCTTGTCTTAAGGAGAGCACTTGTGTAGTTTGAGTTGTAAACATTGTAAGAAAATTAGCTCACCTTTTCTTTTAACTTGAAAGAATAATCAACAAAGTAGTATTCACACTTGAGTATATGACAGACATTTTCTTGAAAATTAATGAAGCAAGCCAATCACTTCATGGAAAACTGCTGATGGTATTTGTTTGCCAATGAAAATATTGAAGCTTTCAAGTGAAAATTAATGTAGGAAAACTTGTTTTTATTGTCCTTAATGACTTCACAGTACTTTAAATTTTCCAGTGAGATCAGTGATAATATTTACTTACAAAGGTGATCTTTTTTTTTAATAAGTTAATTTTTTATTGGTGTTCAATTTACCAACATACAGAATAACACCCAGTGCTCATCCCGTCAAGTGACAAAGGTGATCTTTTTGATGTTTAATCAAAACCCTTACATATATGTGTGTGTATATATATATATATATACATTATATATATATAATCCATATATATATATATAGATTATAAGTATAAGGAAGCTCAGGGACACCTGGGTGGCTTAGCAGTTGAGGGCCTGCCTTCGGCTTAGGGTGTGACCCCGGGGTCCCGGGATCGAGTCCCACATCCGGGTCCCTGCATGGAGCCTGCTTCTCCTGCTGTCTGTGTCTGCCTCTCTGTGTTGTGTCTTTCATGAATAAATAAATAAAATCTTAGAAAAAAAAAGTATAAGGAAGCTCTGCATAACTCAGTGAATCAGTATTTTCTAAAAGACAAATGCATAATGTCACAAAATCACATGCAGATGAAGGGTCCATTCAAAGTACAAGAGAGTCATAGTACAGAATACAAAACTCATTGATGGGGTTTCAATTTCCAGTAACCCTTAAGGAAGTTATTCCTTTTAGAATTTTGGCGTAATACTTGTTTTGGGGTGATACTACAGTTACCCAAAAAGGCTACTGAAATACTCCTTCCTTTCCAACTGTGTATCTGTGTGAGGCTAGATTTTTGTTACATACTTCAAATAAAACACCGTGTGACAAAAGAGTGAATGCGGTAGCAGGTGAGGTGACAGCTGTCTTCTGTGAAGCCATACCTTTAAAAAAGTGCCATTCTTTTCACTACTGTTTTTCATTTTGTAAAATATAATAAATTTTCATAAAACATATTAACATGTTTCAGAATTATTACTGTTATTTATTTTTATTTAGTTATCTTTAATTTTGTTAAGTTTTTATGTTAATTCCAGTATAGTTAATATACAGTGTTACAGTAGTTTCAGATGTATAATGTAGTGATTCAGTAGTTCTGTATATTATTCAGTGCTCATCATGATAAATGTGCTTTTACTGTTATTTTTAAATTAATGATTATTTAAAAGTCTTCTTATTTTAACTTCAAATATATAATATAAATAAGTATATGCACATAAACAAAAGCTCTTTGGGTTCCTCAATAATTTTTAAGAGTTAAAAGGAGACAAAAGATCAAAAAGTTTGAGAGCCACTATGTTTAAATAACCCTATTACTGAATGTATCAGCACTATAAATTTATCTATAGAAGTGGGGAAAAAAGGAAAACTTAGAGACTAACACAGCATCCTTAACTCCACTGCCCAGAGAGAACCATTGTTAACATTTTGCTATATTTCATTTTATTTATTTTTAAAGATTTTATTTATTTATTCATGAGAGACACAAAGAAAGGCAGAGACACAGGTAGAGGGAGATGCGGGTTCCCTGCGGGGATCCTGACGTGGGACTCGATCCAGGGTCTCCAGGATCATGCCCTGGGCTGCAGGCGGTGCTAAACCGCTGCGCCACCGGGGTTGCCCTTAGTCAAAGTTTTTAAAAAAGAATAACATATATCTTCTAATACCTGTTAACACTAGAACAGAATGGGTTTTCCTGCAGTTTTTTCTTGGACATAAGACGTAAAACATTTTAGAAACTTCGGATACTCTCGCTTTGCGAGATCCTAGGCCCCAGGATCACCACCTGAGCCAAAGGCAGAGGCTCAACCCACTACATTTTATTTTAGACTTTCTATATAGTTTTGTTTTTATTTATATTTTCTATGAAATTGGAATAATTCTGCAGATAGTTTTTGTATCCTATTTAAAAATTTTAAGTAATAATTTGTAATTATCTTCTCATGTCATATTTTTAAAAAACATGAATTTTAATGGACTCACAGTATTTCACAGTATAACTTGATTGTACGAGAGTGTGTTTAAGTATTCCTCCATACTTAGACATGTACATTGTTGTCTTGCCTAATATAAATAACTTTTTTAATAATATCGTTGAATTTGTTCAATTTTTAGACTTATGTCTTAAGTTTTATTTTGTAATTAAGGAAAAAAATTTCGTTGTTGAGTCAAAGTATGATTCAGCTTTGTTTTAAATCAGCTTGTTCTTCTCAAAGAATTTCATTTTAGGGAAAAAATCAGCATTCTTTTCTATTTGCCTTCTAGAAATTATTCTGTAAATATATATGAGCAGTTTCATTTCCATTTTCAAGGTAGCTTATATTGATCACTTCTGTTTTTAGACTGGAGAGAGTATTCAATTTATTATTCTTGCTTAGGCTTCAAGTAGCTGGTGTATAAAAACTACTCTTAAAACAGCTGAGGGCACCTGGGTGGCTCAGCAGTTGAGCATGTGCCTTTGGCTCAGGGCATGATCCCGGAGTCCTGGGATCGAGTCCCACATTGGGCTCTCTGCAGGGAGTCTGCTGCTCCCTCTGCCTGTGTCTCCGCCTCTCTCTCTGTCTCTCAAGAATAAATAAATAAATAAAAATATATTTAAAAAAAAAAACCCAGCTGAAACAAGTGGCTTTTTTTTTAAAGGGAGATCTCTTGATTGTGTTTGCATAGTATATTAGATTGAGAAAAAGATAGTTAACTGATTGCTTTTCTTCAATCAACTTTTAATTATCCCGAGGCAGATGATAAAAATTGCAGATTTGGTATGACCCTTATTTTGCTTTCAATCTCTTTCCATCAATATTTCATACATGTTCTTTGCCTACTGAGAAATCAAGAATGAAAAATAATATCTGAGAATTTTCTCATTAGTGACTTGCACTTATATCTAAAACTATAATGACAAACTTTCAGTGTATTTGAAGATTTAGATAGCCAAGATATATAATTCAGGACCAGTTTTTTCTCCCCCACTACCTTATTTGGCACATAGTCATCCCAAAGTGACTTTCACACCTAAACTTTAGGTTATCTTGTTAGTACTCCTGATTCTTCATCCATTAATTTTTTAGTTTGTTCCTTCATTTTTGCAGTCACTTGAAATGTAAATGTTACCAAAATCATAGTAATTATAAAAGTAATTGGAATGATGGAACAAAAAAAATTATGCAGTTTTGAAATTCCTTTAGATAAAAAAGCTTAAATTATACTTCAATTAGAATAGTGTTTTTTTCTTTTCATTTCTAAATTTGTATTTATTTATTAAATAATTGATTTATTTTTTAGGAACAGAAAAAGTTTTCCATTGTTCACTGTATCATTTTCCCAGGCTAAACTTCCACTGAACCACCAAAGCATTCAAGGTATGTTTTTATGTGTAGAGTCATATAGAGTAAATTTGTCTTTGTCTAAAAATGGAAGGCTTAATTAGGTATGGATTGATTTATTTGCATTAGTGGCTCTCAGAAGGCCAAATGGGAAGAGGTTACAAGTGTGGAAAATACAGGACATTTGGCCTTTTGAGAGTCATTAATGCCCTATGATACTATTGGCGTCTTTGCACTCTTATCACCACCCTCATTGAACTTCTGAGTCGGAAGTCTTTAACTGGCTATTCCTTTAAAAGTGCTATGGGCACCAGAATTATGACTTCATGGTGTTTCTTGCTGCTGTAAAGTTGATGTGAGTAGACACCCATAGAATTGGTAGTCCCCTTCCCTTCTGGCAGTTCATTGCAACACCCTCTGCCCGTCATTCCTCGCAGAGTGTTCAGAACAGAAAGTTCATTTTATTATTATCCTAGATTTTAGGTTAAATCACATATAAAGAAACTATGAAATTGTTAGCTAGGATAGCTAATTCTGTTTTAATACAATCATACAGTCTTCCTTCCAATTCAAAAGGTAATTGTAACCAAATTATAGAATGGTCAAAATAAACAAATTATCTCTAGTAATTGTTATAATTGTTTATAAGTTAAAATTCAGTTCCTCTAAGCATTTTCTTCTCATTTGCTACTTTAGAATTGTGTTTTATACGTAAATACATACTACTACTACATTTTGCCTCTTTCTAGTGTTAAATAGAAAATGTACAAAACCTTTTAATAATTTATTAAAGGATAGACAAAAACTCAAGAAAAAATTTTAATTTATAAAAACTAAGAACATTTTGTAGTTAGAAAATGAGAATTCTTTCAAATATGTTTATTTTTAATACAGTAGTCAAAGGTAGTATACTGTATACCAGCTTATCACATTGTTAAAATACTATTGGCATAAAAGAATGATCATTTTGATGATGAGATGATTAAAAACAACATAGAAATAGTTGGCATTTGAGGATGTTCTTTACAATTCAGAGAAGAAGAGGATGTAGTCTTATTCTCTCATTTTAAACTAATGCCCCAAGGATCTGACAGTTTAAAAACAACAAAAAAGATAATTGAAGATGTATCTATTACAGTGTTTCTTTCATTTGTACTAAATTTTAAACGACCAGAGATAAAACTTTAAATGAGAAGGTATACATAATAGGACATATTACCATTATCGCTTGGCACAAAGGATTCTAATGCAAGGATAAGAAGTTATTTATTCTTAATAATGTTTTGCTCATCATCCTGTGAGGGTGTGCAATACCATGATGTTAACCCTCCTAGCATTTTTCATAGCTTATCATCATCAAATGACAAAGGTGAAGCAAAGCAAAACAAAATCAAAAAAATAAAAAAGAGATTTTTGCATGATGTGAAGCTCAGCAAGCATATTTATACTTATTTTTTCACCTGAAAAATCTGTCTTGCTTGTGGGATGCATGCTAAGGTTTAGCACATAATTCCTTGGCTTATGCTGTAGCTCTTGATATTGCCTAATCAAAAGAAACCAAAAGAATGACTCAAACATATGCTTGAAACACCAGTGAGCCCTAACTTCCTACCTAATTATGTCATAGTGCTGGGCCTTGATGGTGAAGGTTGGAGGCAAAAGGTGTGAAGTTGGAGAAATACCTTTTTTCCTGATACTCCTTCAGCTTCACTTGGTATGAGTTGCAGAGGGAGCAAGATGAAAAGGCGATGATAAAGTGGAATTCACTTTAAGACAACTTCTTGATTCCCTTTGGCCCTATATGGGTTTCTTTTCATGCCTAATTTGACAGCATGAATTTAATTTATATTCTATTACTTATAATGGAGGAGATAATGACCCTGAAAAAGTAGATATGATTATTCCTCCTATAGTTACATATACATAGAATAACTCAGCCAAAATAGAGAGGCTGGCTTTTAGCTAAACTAATTCTAAATAATTATAGTTTTACCTATTTTCATGAAAGTTTTAAGAAATGAAAGAATTTTCTTTTTCTTTTTTTAAGAATTTTCTTTTGTAACTCTATTGCCCCCGTGATACTTTTATACCAATAAGTAAGTATAATAGTTACATATATTGCATGAATGCATTTCAAGTTATATTGATTAAGAAATGCTAAGTAAGCATGTTTTTAGTGCTTTAATAAAACTGGAATAAAACATATTGTTATCTTCTAGGGCCTGAGGCCGAAAATTCTGAAATTTTGCCAAACCCAGAAAAGGTTGGTCTATGTAACAGAGATTAGCTATGCAGATCATGTGTTTAGATTATATTTAAACATTATATTGATTAGGGTGCCTGGGTGACTCAGTCAGTTAAGCATGTGCCTTTTTGGCTCAGGTCATGATCCAGGGCCCTGGGATCAAGTCCTGCATTGGGCTCCCAGCTCAGCGGGGAGTCTGCTTCTCCCTCTCCCTGCTCATGCATGCTCTCTCTCTCTCTCCCTCCCTCCCCCTCTCACCCTCACCCCTTCTCTCAAAAAAATCTTTTTAAAAAATTGTATTGATTAAAGTATCAAGCCCATTTAGGTTCTTTCCTTGCATAAGAATATGACTAAACCATTACAATAGACAGAAATATATTCTTGTCTAAAAATCCTTTCCAGTGTTTCTTATACTGTTCTTCCTTATCTCTAATAAAATCATATTTTCTTGATCTGTGTTTTTGTATTTTAATTCTGGTATAGTTAATATCCAGTGTTATATTATTTTCAGGTGTACAGTATAGTGATTCAGCAATTCTGTAAATTAGTGCTAATCAAGATAAGTGTACTCTAATTCTCTTCACCTATTTCACCCATCCTCCCCATCCACCTCCCTTCTGATAACCATCTGTTTGTACTCTATAGTTAAGAATGTTTTTGGGGAATCCCTGGGTGGCTCAGCGGTTTGGCGCCTGCCTTTGGCCCAGGGCACGATCCTGGAGTCCCGGGATCGAGTCCCGCGTTGGGCTCCCGGCATGGAGCCTACTTCTCCCTCTGCCTGTGTCTCTGCCTCTCTCTCTCTATCATGAATAAATAAATAAAATCTTTAAAAAAAATGTTTTTTAGTTTGCCTCTTTGTTTTGTTTCTTAAATTCCACATAGTGAAATCGTATTGTATTTGTCTTTCTCTAAATTATACTCTCTAGATCAATGTATGTTGTTGGAAATGGCATGATTTCATTCTTTTTTTTTATGGCTAATAATGTTCTTGTGTACATATATATCATTACTTCTTTATCCATCTGTCAATGGACACTTGGGCAGCCTCCATAATTTGGCTATTGTAAATAAAGCTGCAATAAACAGAGGGATGCATATATCCTTTCAAATTGGCATTTTCATATTCTTTGGGTAAATGCCCAGTAGTGCAGTTAGTGGATCATACAGTAATTCTATTTTTAATTTTTTGAGGAATCGCAGTGCTGTTTTCCACAGTGGCTGCACCAGTTTGCATTCCCTCCAGTAGTGCACAAGGGTTCCTTTTTCTCTATATCCTCACTTGTTTCTTGTGTTTTGATTTTATCTATTCTGACAGGTGTGAAGTGATACCTCATTGTGGTTTTGATTTTGTGTTTCCCTGATAAATTAGTGTTATTGAGCATGTTTTCATGTGTTTGTTGGCCATCTGTATGTCTTCTTTGGAGAAATGTCTATTCTTGTCTTCTGCCCATTTTTAAAATTCTATTATTTGGGGGTTTCTTTGTATTGAGCTGTATAGGTTCTTTGTGTATTTTCGGTGCTAACTAACTCTTTATCAGATATGTCATTGCAAATATTTTGTCCCAATCTTTTAGTTTTGTTGATTATTTGTTGTTGTTTGTTGACTCTTTCCCTTGCTGTATTGCTATAAACTTCCTTCTTGGAACTGCTTTTGCTGCATCCCAAACTTTTGGACTGTTGTGTTTTTGTTTCATTTGTCTCCATGTATCTTTTTATTGATTTATTTGTTCATTTGTTTTTTAACAAAAGATTTTGTTTATTTATTTGAGAGAGACAGGGATAGCAAGAGAGAGCACTGGCTGGGAAGAGAGGGAGAAACAGGCTCCCTGCTCATTGGGGCTCCATCCCAGGACCCTGGGGTCATGACCGGAGGCAAAGGCAGGTACTTAACCAACAGAGCCACCCAGGTGTCCCTATGTATCTTTTTTTTTTTTTTTTAAGATTTATTTATTTATTTGAGAGAGAGAGAGACGGAGGAGCAGCAGAGGGAGAAGGAGAAACTCTAAGCAGACTCGAGTCACCACAGAGCCCAATGTGGGGCTTGATCTCATGACCCAGAGATCATGACTTGGGCGGACACCAAGAGTCGGATGACTAACTGATTGCAGCACCCAAGTGCCCCTTATTTGGCTTTACTTATTGTTGTGGGCAGTATGTGGTTCTTGTGTTGCTAGTGACCCAGTTTGGGAAACCTTGGGATTGAATTGAGTCAGACAGACCAGGCATTAGTCAGAGAGGCAGTATCACCAAACTGCAGGGCACATTCCCTGTGTTGTCCCCCTAGAAGCTTTTGTTGGTGGGCAATGCCTGCAGTTAGACCAGCATTTTGCCCCTAGCCCACTGCTGGAGTTGCATTTGGACTGATAATGTGTGATTGTCTTTCCTTCTCCGTGAAGCAAGAGTCACTTTGGAGTGGTGTTGGCCCCTACTGGGGCTGCTTACACCCTGGGAGGCTCATTGCATTGTTTTGTTTGGACTCTGGCAGATAGTTTATTGGAAAGGGTGGATCCATAAAATCTGCAGGAGTGGGAGGTGCATTGTTTAGCAAGTTAGGTAGCAAGTGTCTGCATCCTGTCCTGCTGGTTCCCCCACATGGGCTTGTGCTTCAGCTGGGGGTGGACGGGGTAGGAAATGGCACCTGTCAGCTCCTTTGTTTCTGGTGAGGTCTTGCAAGGATCCCTGCCCCTCCATCACATGCTCTGAGATGAATAAACAAATCTCCCACCCCTGTTCCCCAGGAATTTTTCAAATTGCTGCTGCTTTGGTGTATCTCTGCAGGCTGTTTTTTTGTGCTGTTTCTTTAAGTGGGGACTGTTTCACCCTTCTGACAGAGCCAGCAAATTTTGAAAGTTCTAGGTTTTAAGTCCCAGTGGTTGTAAGAACTCAAGAAATTCGACCCCTTTGGTTTTCAAAGCCAAATATTATGGGAATTTGTCTTCCTCATGCAGGCTTCCTCTCAGTGTGATAGTATGTTTTTCTCCTATCTCCATCCCAGTGGAGTTCCTCCCTCCCAGAGAGGGTCCTGCAGGTCTGTTTAGCTCCCCACTACATCTCTGCCCTTCCTACTGTCTTCGGTCTGGCCTTTTCTCTATACATAGCTATGGAGTTTGTTCTGCCAGTGTTTGGGTCATTTTCTGAATTATTTACACCAGTGTAAGTTTACTTAGTTGTATCTGTGGGATGAGGTGAGCTTAGGGTCCTTCTACTCCACCATTTTCCTTAGAATGTACCTTGATCTACATTTCATATCCAGTGTTTTTAGTCTCATATATCTAGAAGAGAAGTATGAAACTTATCAAACTAATTGCTGAGATGATGTAGCTAAAACACCTTCTGTTGGTTTGTCTGTTACCACAGTTCATTTAATTTTTCTGCTAGATACCGCTTTTGCACATATACTGAGTTCTCGTTCACGTTTTGCTTTCTGTTTGGTGCTATTGGGGAATCAGAGGACTGTAAGACGGACTGTCCACAGCAGACTCAAGCAGTCCAGGACTTCCCCAGGTCAACCCTGGCAAGCCTGTACCTTATTTGATCTTAACTATACCTTATACATTACCACCTCCATGCCTTTGTTCAAGTCAGGAGCCAAAAAGCAAGGGAAAGAACATAAAATTTGGAACCAGATAGTGTGTGTTTCAAGGAAAAATATGTCCATTTTCATGTGTAGAATACCAATAGCAATACCCATTTCACAGGATTATTGTGAGGACTGAGAACAATGATAGCCCATGGCATCTGGTACCTACTTGATCCTTAATATGTGTTTTACCCTTCTTCTCCACTTTTAAAAATCTTTAATTTTTGGGTCAAGTCCTTTTTCCTGTATGGTTCTATCTTAGATAATTTTGGTGATCTTGACCAAAGTAATTGCTCCATCTTAAGAGTTCATTATTCATTGACTACATCAGTATTTGTCCATCACTTGGATCCTATGACATTAATCGATCTTGTCAGAAAAAGGATCTCTATGGACAAAGAAGTTTGGAGAACACTATATCCTGAAGTCTCAGAGATTTTAATGCACATTCTCTGAAAAGTCTTGCAGTAAAGAAACCTAATTACCTTGGTTTAACCAACCATTTTTTAGCAACCGTGAAAACCCTTCACTGCCTTCTGTTTCTTCCTTCCAGAAAACTTCTTGTAACACACCAGGCTCTTTTGTTCGTGCCATTCATTTGAGTTCATACAGTGTTTTTGTTTTTGTTTTTTACCTTATTTATATTTATTTATTGTCTTATGTATTTATTCCCTTAATCTTCATTTAGAAATTAAGTTCCTTTAGGGCAGAGTCCAATATATATACTTTATTACATCTATGGCCTTGAATTTAGTAGATATAATTTCTTCAGATAGGAGGGCGACCTTGTACTGTGATTTAAAAAATGGATAGAATCTGATTCTTAAGTTTTTTTTTTTTTAATTTTATTTATTTATTTATGAGAGACACAGAAAGAGGCAGAGACAAAGGCAGAGGGAAAAGCAGGCTCCCTGCAGGGAGCCATGTGGGACTCGATCCCGGGACCCTGGGATCATGCCCTGGGCCAAAAGCAGGCGCTCAACTGCTGAGTCACCCAGGTGCCCCAAGGTTCTTGAGTTTTTTTCTAAATTTTCTAAAATGTATAGTTTACATTACTAAAAAATAACTGTATCTTTTTAAGGTTTGTATGGTGTATACAGAGAAGATAAATTATGGTAGGTAGAAAAGAGGGGGAAACAAAATGGTTTTCACTTCTTTTATTCAAATCAAATCAGAATACCAGAGAGCTTACAAATTATAATGTATTCTGTCAGAGTGGTGTGTCAGTGGAAGGTGGATTTGATATTTAGAAATAGCCAAAAATCATTGAAACCCATTCTATTATTTAAGGTCATGCAAATTAGCAGGTTTTTAAAAACAAGATTTTCTGTATTTACTTGAAAGAGACAGAGCACGAGTGGGGGAAGGGACAGAAGGAGAGAATATCCAAGCAGATTCCTGCTAAACGCAGAGCTCAACTCATCTCATGACCCATAAGATCAGGATCTGAGGTGAAACTTAGAGTTGAACACTGAAACAACAGAGCCACCCACACACCTCACAAATAAAGAGTATTCAGTGGTAAAAAAAAAATCAAATTATTAAGACTGAGTTTTTTGAATGGCCTAGAAAGGGTTTTCGAAAGCGATTTCAAAAGAGGAAGTCTAATAATATTTTGAGCATTGGAAAAATTCTAAGAACAGGTATAACCTGTGAAGATGATGTCTTTGAAAAGTAATGGTCACTTAGAAATAAAAGTTTTATGTTATGGGTTTAAATCAACCACAATGCAGAACTAGGGCTGCATAGTGGTTGAGTGCATATGCCATAGCTAGGGCTCATAAAATTTACATAGAGCTGTGTCTTTGTTTCTCCCCCTTTCCCTTCTGATCTTCTCTCCTTTGGCCTTTTTACTTCATATTTATACATTCAACAGAGGTGGGTATTAAAAAGAAGGTGAAACTATCCAATTTTATTCCTGTTTAATGATTTTTATAAAATTTATTAGTGAGTTTTAAAAAGTTTTATCTATTGATTGATTTTTTAGTAGTCTGCTCACCCAGCGTGGAGCCCAATGAAGGGCTTGAACCCACCACACTGAGATCGAGACATGACCTGCGATCCAGAGTCAGAAGCTTACCTACTGAGCCACCCCAATAGTGATTTTAGGCAATGGAGAATTTTGCAATTATTAACTGCAATGAAATTTTGAGATGAGCTACTAATTATTAATTAAGATTAGCTACTAAGTATTCATGCCATCTCTGCCTCTTCTCTTAGCAGATATAATTTAAACTTAGCTGAATAGATAATTGGCATCTATAATTATGACTCTGCTAGTTTTACTCTTGGTCCACTGTGAATGTTTAGCCATGTATTCAGAATCATTAGCAATTTGGTATAGGAAATTAGTAAAGAAAAATATTTTTATTTTTGGAAGGGGAAGAAAATTGATAAAACTTTTTAGTGGTAATTTACTAGAAAACTATGAAGTTTTCATTTTAAAATTTGAAATATGTTCTATTGATGGAATTTCTATTTGGAATACACAGGAACTAAGCACAGACAGCAACTCTCCTGAAATTAGCTTTCTCTCAGGTACTGCTACTAAAGTATCTGATGTGATGGTTGTAAAGGAGAAATCGTTAGTGGAGCCAAAGGAGATCTTAGCAGTACCAAATAAGTTTTCTGAGTCTGGAAAGGAAGCCCTGTTGACCATGAATTCTGAAGAAACCCAGGATGAAGAAAGTTCTCTTAAAACCTTTGTGTCTGCCTTAGAAAAGTTACTTACATCACCAGAAATCCCACAGGAGGAAAGACTGTTTGAAATAATGAGTGATTTTGAATCTAAAGAGTTGACCAACCCATTGAGCAACTCTCCGAGTTCCACATCAGTATCTTTGACATGTCACAGAGATTTACTAGAAAACCCAAAGGATGATGGGTTGCCAGCTGAATTGTTAGCAGCCCTAAACACGTTATCAGAAGGCAACGTGGAACCCATCTGTCACAGAGAAGAGGGAGGCAGCAGTCTCAGTGCTGGAAATGAATATTCAGGAGGGGAACCCAAGATGTCTCAGACCAGTGAAGATTGTACACAAATAACTGAGGTGAATTCTGAATCTCTTTGTTCTGCTCCACTCTTTGAACAAGATTCCAAGGTAGGGGAGCTGCAAGATAAGCATCTTTCACCGCAGCATGTAAATTCAAGTGTAAGTTTATGATTTTGCCTTTTATATTGACCTTTACCAAGTTTTCATTACCCATATACTTTATTTTAAATTGAAGTCTTCTTCCCAAATATTAACACTCAGAAGATGCTTTTTGAATTTGAAGCACAAACTGATCTTTCTCGAGGTTCCAGGGGTAGAATTTTCAAGGAGTTTAAATGTAAAATATATGTTTCTTATCAAAGACCTTAGAAAACATATCATTAGATTGCTTACACATAGGAAGGAAATAATTATTTGCCAGAATTTTTTTTCTGTTAGCTCAGAAAATATGCCTACCTGGGTGCAGAGTAGGGATGAGATACCCCACATTAATTTCTAGTTGAGAATAGAATATATGCGGTTGAACTGTCCCAAGAGGGAAAATGTTATGCCTGGTTTCAGCAGAACTTTGCAATCTATGTCTGAGGATGCTGTCCTGGGGTTTAGAATTCCTGCAGTAGTATGGCTAGAGACCCTGCAGTGGGCTACCACTAGCCGGGTCCCTTTTGTATGCTGACATTTTTTTTTCCTTTATAAAGGAATTTTATTTTTTTTTCCTGACTGCAATAGTAATACACTGTCATTATATATATAAAAAAATCAAACATTACAGCAATATACATAATTATATAATAAAAAGTCCACATTTCAGAGATAATCACTATTAACAGTTTGGTGTATCTGTCTCCAATATTTTCTATGCGTATTATATATAAGTTTATTTTTATATAAATGAGACTATATTATACATAATGCTTTGCAACTTTTAAAAAATATTTTTTATTAAGGTACAGTTGACATTTTGCAACTTGTTTTTTAAATTTTGTAATACATCTTGGTTATCTGGGTCAGCAAATGTAGCATACTTCTTAAATCTTTTTACTTGCTATGGATATTTTATGTGTGTGTGTACATATACAAAACATAATTTATTTAATTCAATAATGATGGTCATTTGAATTCTTTTCTTTCTTTTTTTTTTTTTTTATTTTTTATTACCAGGCTACTTTTATGAATGTCCCTGGGACAATGTGAATAAAATGTTACTAAGCTCATGTTGCAAAATACATACCTGGCATAATCCTGCATGCAATTCTCATAAAAAACATGGGGATCCCTGGGTGGCTCAGTGGTTTAATGCCGCCTTCAGCCCAGGGCATGATCCTGGGGTCCCAGGATCAAATCCCACATTGGACTCCCTGCATGGGGCCTGCTTCTCCCTCTGCCTGTGTCTCTGCCTCTGTCTCTCTCTGTGTCTCTTATGAATATGTAAATCTTTAAAAAAAAAAAACATGTCAAAACAGGTATAGTAAAACTAAAAAAAATCCAGAAAAAGAAAGATTAATCATGGGGATAGGGCATGAAGGTTAAATTAAACACTCCAGTATTTAATCTGAAAAGAGGTAATATAAATAAAATGTAGATGATTACAATTGATTGGTATTAATAGAGTGGGCATGAATTTAGCAACTATTACAAAAAAAGAAACCCTTTATTTTTTTTTATTTTTTATTTTTTTAAGAAACCCTTTAAAAGCAAAAAAGAGATTGGTTTAGAACAAATAAATACACTTGCTCAGCTGTAATAAAAATATGGAACTTGTTATCCTGAAAAGCTTTGCAAGCTGGATATATAAATAAGCTCAAGAAAGGTTTACATGATATGTATAAACATATATATGTATCTACATGAAAGTCAAATCTATAATGGATTATTAAGGGGAGATTAGAGCCATTCATGTTATACTGGTAACCTTTTAAAATCAGTATAATGGAGGGTTATATGCAATCTTTTCCCATGAAATAATACTTCCTGCTGTCAAACAACAAACATTGGACTAAATGGAACATGGATCTGGTCTATTATGACGTTTCTATTGTTTTTTTTAAGTCTCTCATCATTTTTTGCTACCTATTTCCTGTGAAATTAAAGCACCCAGAGTAACCTTAGTTTTTGTTTTGAATTTTAAGGTTGAATATCAATAAATTTTTTACTTATGCTCTTCTTGTCTTTTAAATCTGCATGGTCTTTTATTATTAAATTTTAAAACTATGTGGTCTGTGGATTTTTGTACTTTATCTTACAAGAGGCATTTTTGTGTAATCAAAGGATAAGATAAAACTTAATTTCTTTTCATTTTAAATTTTTTGCATGGGGGAAATCCCTGGGTGGCTCAGCGGTTTGGTGCCTGCCTTTGGCCCAGGGTGTGATCCTGAGGTCCCAGGATCAGGTCCCGCAATTGGACTCCCTGCATGAAGCCTGCCTCTCTCTCTGCCTGTGTCTCTGCCTCTCTCCCTCTGTGTCTCTCATGAATGAATAGATAGAATCTTAAAAATAAATAAATAAATAAATAAACAAACAAACAAATAATTTTTTTTGCATTGTTATGATTTTTGTGTATGTATTTACATCTTATTACAGATTCTAGGAGATCCAAATCCATTTGGGTTGCAAACTTTGGTTCATCAAAATGTCCCCTCTTGTGATCCACTAAACAACAAGGGAAATTCAAATTCAGTGGAAAATAAATCTGATCAAGACATTCCACGTGTGCTAAGGAGATCATCCAGACTGAAAGGCAGAGATGCAAAGCACATAGATGACGTGTATAAGATGCCAGAAAAGATTTTACCCAAGATACTTGTCTGTGAGGATCAAACAACTAATAACTCTTCAACTAAGAATTTCAGGTATGCAACCAAATTATATCTTTATCTCCAGGTATGCTACAGACCTTACAGATAAATTCTATGCTTAGGACACTAGAGTCAGTGTACAATTATCCCTAAGTGAAGAACTTTATTTTTTAGTATTGTTGCCTTAATTACTGTACAGTTTCTTTTTTTTTTTAACTCAGAAAACTCTTCTACTTTTTTTTTTTTAAAGGACAGAGTAAAGGGAGATTTGTTGGATTTCAGCCTAATGCTAATTTCCATTCTTTCTTTTTAAATTAAGTTTAGTTAGCATCCATCATCACAGTTACAAAATTTTCTTTCTTGTCATGAGAATTTCTAAGATTTACTCTCTCAGGAACTTTCAGCTATACAATACAGTATTGTTCATTACAGTTACCATGCTGTACATTCCATCCCCAGGACTTATTTATCTTATAAATGGAAGTCTGTACTTTTTGATCCTTTACCCATTTCACCCACTCCCCACCCCCCTGCCTCTGTAAACCACCAATCTATTCTCTATATCTATGAGTTTGGGGATTTTTTTTAGATTCCACAAGTAAATGAAATCATATAGTATTTGTCTTTCTCCATCTGATTTATTTCACTTAACATAATGCCCTCTAGATCCTTTCACATTGTCACAAAAAGCAGAATTTCCTTTCCTATGGCTAAATAATATTCCATTTTGTGTGTGTATGTATATGTATATATGTATATGTTTGTGTGTGTTTATAGACCAATTTTCTTTATTCACTTATCCATCAGTGGATACTTAAGTTGTTTCTATGTCTTGGCTATTGTAAATAAAGCTGCAGTAGACACAGGGGTGCAGATACCTTTTCAAGATAGTAATTTTATTTCCTTTGGATAAATATTCAGAAGTGGAAATGTTGGATCATATGGTAGTTTCATTTTTTGTGTGTGAGAACCCTTTATACTGTTTTCCATAGTGCCTGCACCAAGTATATTCCCACCAATAATGCACATCCTCAACAACACTTGTTCTTTCAAACATTTATGAGGTAATATCTCATTGTGGTTTTTATTTGCATTTTCATGCTGATTAGTGATGTTGAACAGCTTTTCATGTACTTTTTGGCCATTTGGATGTCTTTGGAAAATTGTCTTTTTATTCCTCTTCCATTTTTGAATTGAATTGTTTATTTGCTGTTGAGTTGTAGGAGTTCCTTATATATTTGAATATTGAACCTTTATCAGATAGGTGATTTGCAAATATATTTTCCCATTCAGTAGCTTGCTTTTTTATTTTATTTTGTTGATGGTTTCCTTTGCAGTGAAGACAATTTTTAGTTTGATGTAGCCCTAGTTGTTCATTTTTGCTTTTGTTGCATTTGCTTCTGGTGCCAAATCCAAAATATTGCCCAGACTCATGTCAAGTTATCTATCCCCTGGGTTTTTTTCTCTGAGTTTTATGATTTCAGGTCTTAAAATCAAGTCTTTAATCCGTTTTGAAATGAAAGGATTGAGGCCCAGTCTCATGGTTTTACATTTAGCTATCCAGTTTCCCCAACGTCATTTATTGAAAAGATTGTCCTTTCCTCACTGTATGATTTTGGCTTCTTTTTTTTTTATTTTTTATTTTATTTTTATTTTTATTTATTTATGATAGTCACAGAGAGAGAGAGAGAGAGGCAGAGACACAGGCAGAGGGAGAAGCAGGCTCCATGCACTGGGAGCCCGATGTGGGATTCGATCCCGGGTCTCCAGGATCGCGCCCTGGGCCAAAGGCAGGCGCCAAACCGCTGCGCCACCCAGGGATCCCGATTTTGGCTTCTTTATTCTAAGTTAATTGACTAATATATGTAGGTTTATTTCCTGGTTCTACTGTGTCCCATTCACCTATGTATCTGTTCTTATTCCAATATTTTGCAGTTTTTGATCATGTAATCCCATATGACAAGTCCTCTTTTCTTGCAAAGAACCTATCTCTTCCCTAGGTGAATAGATAGTAGTATGCCAACTTGGGGAGTAAGGTGCAAGAGACTCTTGGAAATGACTGCTCCTAAAGGGGAGAAACCCACAGGTGGCACAAAGAAGAGACTAGAAATCACAATGACTGGCATGCCTGTCATAGAATTATCTGCAGCTTACTTAGGAGCCATGTCCATATTTTAAACTGCCATGCTGCTTGACAGGATCTCAGTAAAATACCTTTCTATGTTAAAAATTGAGTTGAGATTTAGGATGATTCTCTGTGAATGGTTATAGAGAACATGATAATAATTTTAAAAATACATTTATTTTCCAAGAATGCAGGATCCTGCTTTAAAGATTCAAGGTAAAGGGAAGAATATGTATTCAACTAGACTCAAGAATAGAGAACAGATCAGGAGAAACCAAAATCTTGCTGGAAAAAAGGGTGAGGCATATTTGATTTCTTTTCTTTTTAACTAAATAACTTATAGAAACATAGAATTTTGGCACTGAAAAGTATTTAGAGATTATCTGTCTTAACTTTTTCATGTTACTGATGAGGAAGTTCATAGAGGTTAAGGATTTTTCCCAGCATTACATAGCTCATTAGTAGCATACCTAGGACTTGAACTAATAGTCTGTAGGCTGGTACTTTTTTCTATACTTCTACTTTGCAGAGAATAGTTACAGAACCCTTTTCAAATGTAGATATGTGACCTCTTTGTGATAAGACCAACCTAGCATAAGGCTTTGAGAAATTATACTAAGAGGAATAAATAGAGGAAAAGAGAAGGCAAAATTGTTATTCTTAGATGTTATTTCTTTGTTCGTATAAAACTCCAAAGAATAATCTAACAAATTATGAGAAACAATAAGGATCTAGAAATACTGGTTAAAATATAATAAAGGTATAACTGGTAAAATTGAAATAAGGGCTGTAGGTTAAATAATAATAATATAGTATTGTTAAATTTCCTGAATTTAGTAATAATTTGGTTATTTAAGAGAATGTCTTTGTTTTTAGAAAATATACACATAAGTATTAGTGAGTAAAGGGGTGTGGTATATGTAAGTTATCATTTCTGTATATGTGTGTGTTTACATACATTTATATAAAAAGGGAGATATGATGATGTAAACTGGGGGCAGAATACTAATAATGGGTGAATCTTTTGTTCTGTTTTTTTTGGCTTTTATTTTTAATTTAAATCAGTTAGCCAACATATAGTATATACTTAGTTTCAGATGTAGTGTTCGTTAATTTATTAGTTGCATATATTTTGTTCTGTTTTTATAGCTTTTTTTAAGTCTGAAATTTTTTCCTAATAAAACATGCAAAAAATTCAGTAAACCAAAACAAGACAAAAATAAATACCTTTCATAAATGTGTTACCCAGTTAGAAAAATATAGGAAGGGTCCCATTTATAACAATTATAAAAGAGAAAATACCAACTTATGTACCTAATAAGAAATGTGCCTTACCTCTAAGAAGAGAATTGAAAATTTTGCCAAAGGCAAAAAAAAGGACATTAAAAAAAAAGACTTGAATAAATAGAAAAAAAGAATCTTATTCTTGACCATAAGAATTCAGTTTTGTAAGAAACCTATTTCTCCATATATTATTCTGTAAATATGTGAGAGCTCCATCAAAAACAGATTATTGTTTATTTTGTTTTGTTTTCCTCTATAAGACTGGACATTAGCTATGAAAATGTTATAAAATAATACTAAATATTATGAAAGACCAGCCTAGAAAATTCTGAAAAATTCTGAGTGGCTCAGTGGTTAGGCATTTGCTTTTGTGATCAGAGTTGTGATCCCAGGTTCCCGGGATCAAATTCTGCATCAGGCTCCCTGCAGGGAGCCTGCTTTTCCCTCTGCCTATGTCTCTACCTCTCTCTATGTATCTCTCATGAATAAATGAATAAAATCTTTCTTAAAAATTCTGGAAAATAAAAGCACAAGGGAGTATGGAGAGACAGGAATCTGCTATACATAATATAAAAGCAATTAGAAAGCTATGGAAATTAAAATAGTTTGGTACAGGTACAGAAATAGACAAGTCAGTGAAACAGAATAGAGTTTAGATGTAGAAGCCAGATACAGTGTGAATTTTGGAGGAGGTGTATAATAAAGATGGCATCTCAAATTAGTGGCAAAAGGAAGGACCAAGCAATAAATAGTGAAAACCTAAAATTGGATGAATAACTATGATAGTCCTTATACTAAACTTAATTCCATTTTGGCCAAAGATTAAGTGAACAAAAAAAAATTTTCTTAGAAGAAAACTTAAGTGAATCCTTTTATAATCTTTGAGGAGGAAAAAAACCTTTTTAAAGAATGATAAACCCAGAAGCCAGAAGGGAAAAGAATGACAAAATTGACTACATACATTTTAGAAAAATTGTATAGAAAAATACCTAAGGAAAACCAAACATCAAATACAGAAGAAATATTAGTAATGCATAACAAAGGGTTAATTGCACTAACATGAAAAGAGCTCTTACAAAATAATAAGGTTAAAAAAATGGATAGGGAATGTGGAAAAAAATGTACATATAAATAATGGGATCACCTGGGTGGCTCAGTCAGTTAAGCATCTGACTCTTGGTTTTGGCTCAGGTAATGATAGCCCTGGATCAGGCTCCTTGCTCACAGCTGAGTCTGCTTGAGATTCTCTGCCCCTCCCTCTCTCAATGCCCCTCCCCAGCTTATGCATGCTCACTCTCTTTCTCTCTCTCTCTCAAATAAATAAGTAAATAAATAAATAAAATATTTTAAAAAATAACTGAAAAGATCAGAATGTTACATATGATTTTAAAATATAAATTAGGAAAAAAATATAAATTAGGATGTATAGTTTTCACTAAGAGAATGTCAAAGGTTTAAACATTTGCAAATTCCCAGTGGCAAGAATGTTGAAAAAGTAAGCATTCTCATATGTTGTTGGTAAGAGTCTAAGTTTGTTGTCTTTCTTTTAAATGCTTACTTATTTATTTGAGAGAGAAATCTGGAGAGAACCAGAGGGAGAGGGACAAGCAGACTGGGCTGAGCACCAAGCTTAACATGAGGCTCAGTCTCAGGACCCTGAGATCATGACCTGAACTGAAACCAAGATGCTTAACTGACAGAGCCACTTAACTGCCCCTGTTCAGTCTTTTCACAGGACAGTTTATTTACATTCATCAGACCTTTAAGTCAAAATTCTTGAATTATCAATTCTACCTGGGTGGCTCAGTCGGTTGAGCGTCCAACTCTTGATTCAATCCAAACTTCTAGGCCCAATTCCTTGTGGATTAGTCTGCTAGGGTTACCATAACTAGATACCACAAATTGGATGGTTTAAATGACAAATTTATTTTCTCACAGTTCTGGAAGCTAGAAGTCCAAGATCAAGGTAATAAAAAATTCTATTTCTGGCAAGACCTCTCTATCTGGCTTGTAGAAAGCCACCTTCTCAGAGTGTCCTTCCTGCATGTGTAGAGAGCTCTGGTATCTCTTCCTTTTTTTAAATAGGAACACAAATCCTATTCTACTATGGCTTCAACATGTGAATTTTGAGGGGATGCAGTTCAGTTCATAACACTTTTCATCGTGAATTCTGCCAGACATTTAAGGAATAAATAACAACAGTTTTCCACAAACTCTTCCAAAAAGTTGAAGATAAGGAAGTACTCCTTAATTCATTCTATGAAGCCACTAATAAACTGAAAGTAAAATCAAAAACATCATAGGAATGGAAAATTACAGATGACTATGTCTCATAAACATAGATGCAAAAATCTAAATGCAACTTTAGCAGATCAGTTTCAACATTGTATATACATCATGACAGAGTGAGGTTTATCCCAGGAATGCAGGATTAGTTTTACCATTTGAATATCAATCACTGTAATTCACTAATAAGCTAAAAAAGAAAATACCATATTATCATCTCAAGGGATGCTGAGAAGGCATTTGACAACACCTAACATGTTTCACTGTTGAAAACTCCCTGCAAACTTAGAGGGGAACTTTGTCAACCTGACAAAGAGCATCCAGAAAAAAATTTAGGTAGTAAAGTTTGATACCATAGTATCAAAAAATGTGAA
This sequence comes from Canis lupus dingo, assembly GCF_003254725.2. Taxonomy (NCBI): domain Eukaryota; kingdom Metazoa; phylum Chordata; class Mammalia; order Carnivora; family Canidae; genus Canis; species Canis lupus. The sequence continues at coordinate 31,011,041 of NC_064245.1, forward strand.
ATACCTATGAGATAAATTTGATAAACTATGCAAAAGACAGGTACACTGAAACTTACAAAACATTATTCAGAGAGATCAAAGAAAATTTAATGGAGAGAAATAGAGATATATTGCTTCGTTCATCAGTCAGAAGACTCAATATTGTTTTGTTGAGGGGTATTTTGGAGAGGGTAAGAGAGAGAGAAAATGCCAAGCAAGCTCTACACCCACTGTGGGGCTGGACACAGGGCTTGATCTTACAACCCTGAGATCACAAACTGATTCAACATCAAGAGTCAGACGCCCAACCTACTGAACCATCCAGGCAACCCAGAAGACTCAATATTGTAAAGACGCTATTTCCACTCGGGTATTATATATGAATTCTACACAATCCCAATCAAAATTCCTGTAAGGTTTTTTGTAGAAATTTACAAGGTGGTTCTAAAATTCATATGGAATGCAAAGGACCTAAGAATGGTAAAATGGTTCTGAAAAAGAACAAAGTTAGAGAGCTAACGCTGCCTGATTTTAAGAATTATATGGTGGGATAGGTTGCCGGAGTAGCTCAGTCAGTTAAGCATCCAAAGTCTTGATTTTGGCTCAGGTCACGATCTTGGGGCCATGGAATCAAGCCTACATTGGGCTCTGCGCTCAGCATGAAGTCTGCTAGTACTATCCCTCTGCTCTTCTCTTGGTGTTCTAACCTTTCTCTCTCTCTCTTTCTCTCTCTCTCATAAATAAATAAATAAGTTCTTTTTTTAAAAATTTTTATTTACTTGTGATAGAGAGAGAGAAAGAGAGAGAGAGAGAGGGGCAGAGACACAGGCAGAGGGAGAAGCAGGCTCCATGCACTGGGAACCCGATGTGGGATTCGATCCCGGGTCTCCAGGATCGCGCCCTGGGCCAAAGGCAGGTGCCAAACCGCTGCGCCACCCAGGGATCCCAATAAATAAGTTCTTTAAAAAATTATATGGGGGGACACCTGGGTGGCTCAGTCAGTTATGCATCATACTCTTGATTTCGTTATGACCTCATGGTTGTGAGATGGCCATTCTGGACATGGAGCCTGCTTGGGATTCTCCCTCTCCCTTTCCCTCTGCCACTTTTCCCCTTCCCTGCTCACAGGCTCCCACTCTCTCTCTTTCTCAAGAAAGAATTATGGCTATAGTAATCAAAATAGCATGACATTTGTGTCAAGATAGGGAAATAGATCAGTGTAACAAGAGTTCAGAAATAAACCCTGAACTTTGACAAAGGCCCAAGCCTTTTGTAGAGAAGAACAATTGGATATCCACATGCAGCAAAATGTTATTGAATATCTCTATGTATTTTAATTTTAATTTTGTTTTGGCCTGCAGATTACTTGAACATCAGATTGATCCTTTCAACGCTTTTTTAAAAACCATGTTAGGCAGGTTTGGTGTAGGCTTTACTATACAGCTAGTTTAGTCCCTTCCTGCTAAGACATGGCCTGTCAAGGGTCTCTGCTAATGCTGTGGGTGTTCAGCAAGGTCTCTCTCTTCAAGCTATCAGGAATACAAATATCTCTGATCTCTCAGGATTGTTATTTTATCGTTGTCAGGTAGTTGTTCTTGCCCAGCCTCATGAAGACTCCTTCTATATATATATGAGCACTTTAATATTTAGATAGTGATCCAAGGAGTCCCTTTTATAGATTTCTGGTACCTATCTGTTCTCTATTCCCTCATCTCTGGTACCTACCATGCCAAATCTAATCATTCCAGCCTCCAGAAACTTTAATCTCTATCGCCTTAGCTCAGCGGGATCACCTTGCTATGCTGTGCTGTATTCAGGAATGTGCCTCCAGACAAGAGTGATCTTAGGGCTTACTTTTTTGTTTTCCTTCTCTGGGAGGAGTCATAGATCTGTACTGCCTATTTTCTCATGTCTGAATATAAGTTTTTTACCCCGTTTATTTAATCTAGTTTTTCAGTTGTTTGCAATGGAAGGGCAGGTCATGGCATGATTGGAAGTGAATGTCTTCGACATCTTATTTATGTATTTATTTATTTAGATTTTATTTTTTATTCACACAGAGAGACACACAGAGAGAGAGAGGCAGAGGGAGAAGCAGGTTCCGTGAAGGGAGCTTGATGTGGGACTGGATCCTGGACCCTGGGATCGCACTCTGAGCTGAAGGCAGATGCTCAACCACTGAGCCACCCAGGCGTCCCTACATCTCTGTTTTAATTGAAAATTTTTATTTTCTTCTTAATTTTCTATTACTAATAAATTACATAACTAGCAAGTATAACTGGCAAAGAAATCTTGGAGTAGAGATGACTTTTTTGGGTAACCATATAGTCTATCTGGTAGGAGCAGAGTGCTTTCTAGTCTTGAGTGGGGGAACATAGATTCAAATATTTAGAAGTTGGTTTATTTTACAGGGATGGAATGAAGGGAATCTAATAAAGGCAAAGCAGATAAATAGTGATCCATTAAAAAATGTGCTGCTATACTCAGTTACTTTTGTGAGATTTTAGGATAGGGCAGATTAGCTAGGTCAAAATTGGAAAAGCTATCATCAAAGCTATTCTGAAATTCAGGAAAGCCAAATGAAGTATTATCCATAAAAATCGATAGGATTTAGAGTATATAAATAAGGAATGTCAGTATTTTAGGTGCTACAGTGGTGAAATGATACCTGATATGCATAACTTGGGAATCTATTTTAATTGTATATTTTCTTACTTAGGAAATCAAAGCTATTGTATTGATCAAGATCATATTCCTTTAATTTAATTTCATGATAGCTATTTTTTGGCAAAGAAAGAAGTTTAGTATTCTTTTTTTCTGGTCTCACTGGGATTAATTTCTGTATCTTCCTTATGTACTTCTGAGATTTTCTCCTTATGGTGTTTTAACACATTTTGGTACTATAGTATTTTGGTGGGTTTAATAACATTTAATTCTGGATTTAAATAATCCTTTTCACTAGAACTTTTATGAAAATAATCTGTTAGTCTTGTCACATTTGCACTTTCATGGGGTTTCAATAAACATAAACTGCTTACATGATTTATAATGTACTGTGAATATTTTCAAACCAATGCCATTTTTTTTCTTTTACCTTTTTGAATACAGATAACATTATAGTTGGGTTAATGGATGAAATACTCTTTTATAATATAATTCCAGAATATTGACTGGATCTACTTTATTACCTGTATTCTTCCTGATATTCAAATAAGGCTTATTATTTTTTGTTTTCTATGTTCATCCTCTCATTTCAGAAAAAGTGAAGATGGATAAAATATCTCTGTCTAGAATTAACCGTAGAAACATTTTTGGAGAAAACTTATTGTATCAGGCTGCTCTGCATAATGATGTTGATCTTATTCATCGTTATATAACAAAAGGGGGAAATGTTAATCAACCAAGTTATGCCGGTAAGTTGGGGTTACCACCCGCAATTATCTTGAGAGTAGTTTGTAGTTTCTGCTTAGTCACTCCTATGAAAGTATGGCAAAGTGGGTGAAAGGCAAGTCTCAAACGAAAAGCTTCAGGTAATTTTCCTGCTCAGGTAGCTGATCACCAGCATCACCCAGAGAAGTGGTAAGGTGGAGAGGGAAGGACAGGAGAAGAGCATTGTATTTCATCTTCAAAGATTACTCTTGCCTGGGGCCCACCAGGTGGGCTGTGCATAGTGGCCCTACACAAAAGGATGTGGTTCCTAGGGCTGACTTGCTGGCTTTGCATGGGCATTGTTACTGTGAGACTCAACTTTGAATGGAAGAGAAGTGAGCTCAAAAGCTGAAAGAAGCTGATGGTACACTGAGCTCTGAGGAAACTGAGATAACATGGTAGATGTACAGCAGGGGCAATGGCCAGGGAGATGGAGATAAGAGAGTATAAGGTAGAAAGGTGGGGCAAGGGGCTCAGAACACTCTTTCTGCAAGGCTGGATCTCTGGCACAGTCTTTTTTTGTGGAAAGAAGCTGATGTTTCCTGAAGGAGAATGATTCCTTAAAGATACTTAAGTACTTAGGGCACTGGGCTAAGCCTGGGTAGTACTTTTGTGTCTATACTTTTACTAGTGTTTCTAGACTTTCTCGGTTATGAAACAGTGCAGAAATTCTTACAATACAGAGATGAGCAGCAGAGTCCATGGACAAGCAGGTGTTTACAAGTGCACCCACAGCACTTACTTTAGCAAAGCATGCATTTTTGGTAATCAGGGTTTTAACAGGTTATTATTCTAAATTTCAGACCACTGTCCTATAACCTTCAACCTTGGATCCTTATGTGGTAGCCACAGCAGTTGCTCCCTTAATCTTGACAAATGTATGGTACTTGCTATTAGTCTCTATCTGCTTCTTAAGTTCAGGAGTAGCTCTTCATGCAGCTAACTTTACTTTGTGGATTTCCTAGGAATCTCTCAACTTATTTCTTTTCAATGGTCCTTTTCTGTGCCATTATTAGCGTACTTGGTGTCTCTTCCCTGCTTGTTTTTGGCCGTGCATTATGCACTTTCTCCTCAGATACTTCTGTGACCTTCATGAGTTCTTTACCTTTAACATACTTTCCTGGCTTTTTGAATTCTTATTCTCTACTTCTCCTTCTCACTGTGCATCTTAACTCTGGTCTTTACTTCTGATTATTCCATTTTATAAAATTGCAGAGGGCAGTGTTCTTAAAGACTTGACTATAACCATTTTCATCAGAGTCACCTGCAGTGTTTGTTTAAAATGTAGTTTGTTTAAAATGTTTATTTCACTCTCCAAAACAACACATGCATGGTCTCACAGTTAAAATCTGTAGGTTAAAATCTTAAAATCTGCTTTTTAACATTTTCCTAGATGATTTGTGTTCTCATTAAAGTTCAAGAACGACTGGCAAGAGATACATGACCTCCATGTAATATACCACTTCATTATAGTGAACTTTTACAGTATGACCTTAGTGTACCAGTTATTGTGGAAACAGAAAGATACATATACTAGAAAAGTTTAAATATATTATGTAATGCAGTCCAAAAAAGGATAAGTGCCTTTTGAGATATTCATATGATGTTATAATAACAGACCAGTGGTCTTATCATGGGTAACATTTGCATTTTAAGTCCTCATTTACATTTTATGATATATCTGTCTTTGATTTTAAAAAACAATTGTAATAGTTCTTCATCTATCAAAAACAAAGGTGACAACCAGGAAGTAGGCTGAAACTCTGATTACCCGCTACAGATCTCATAAAGCTTCTTTGCTAAAACCCTCTCAGACCGGAGGGATCCCTGGGTGGCGCAGCGGTTTGGCGCCTGCCTTTGGCCCAGGGCGTGATCCTGGAGACCCGGGATCGAATCCCGCATTGGGCTCCCGGTGCATGGAGCCTGCTTCTCCCTCTGCCTGTGTCTCTGCCTCTCTCTCTCTCTCTCTGTGACTATCAAAAATTAAAAAAAAAAAAAAAAAACCCTCTCAGACCATTGCCTTGAGCATTATTTTACACCAAATTCTATCTGATTCCTAAGTCTGCAGCACATTAGAACTGAAAGGAAAGGTTGGCACAGTCCAGGATATTGATAACAGCAAGAAGTTTAACAGCAAGGCAAGAGACAGATAAAAACATAAAAATGAGAGGCAACATTGTTGAGGACTGTATAATGTAGAAGAGCATGAACTTATACTGTGGGTGTTAACAATTGCTACATTAAAGCCTATAACTAATATTATGATGATCTTTATTAAAATATATTATTTTCTCTTTCTGGGAAATTTATAATCTTATAAAGCTTTAGAGATTTCCTTTAAGATGGTTAAAAGAAAATAATTGTTTAAGGATCTTCCAACCTTCAGATCTGGGAGATAATAATAATCTGTTGTCAAATGTGATCATCTTTATTTTGAAGGAGTGGTTTTACAACACAGAAGTGATCCATAGGGGAAGGAAAATTCTTTGTATGTTTGATTTCTTTCTGCATTCTGGTGTAGCCACTGGTCTGCAGTGGCTCTATCTGCAGAATAAAGATCCTTCTGGCTTTACTGATGCTGGGACATTCTTTCAACCTTAAGACTGATACTATTCAGGGGCACTGGGTGGCTCATTTCAGCTAGGTCTTAATTTCAGGGTCCTGGGATGGAGCCCCATGTGGTTGGTCCCTGAGTCAGGCTCCTCGCTCAGTGGGGAGTCTGCTGGAAATTCCCTGTGCCTCTGCCCCAATAAATAAATAAATCTTAAAAAAAAAACCCAAAAACAAACAAACAAACAAACAAAAAAAACCAAGGAACCAGCTACTGTTCCTCACTGGGTCATCTTTGCTTGGGTCACACTTAAAGTGGCATTTATTTTTTACTTCTCCCCTGAGGCCCGTCGTTTACACTGAATTACTGACCTGCAGTAGTTCTCTTCTTTGGGAATTTTCTGCAGTGAATTTAAAGTAGGAGGTTGGTTTTCCACTTTCCATTTACCTTATCTTTTAGTATTCTGACTCAGGGAAAACAAACTAATCTTTTGTTATGATTTTCTCATTCCAGTCGTTTTTTCCCCTTTTAGGAAACTAATTTTTATTGTAGCTTAAGCAAAACCTAATATAAGGAAAGAAAGTTTCCTAGGAGGAAGATCATCATCTACATTCTGAAATTAATAACTTTTGGATTTCTTACATTTCATTTTTCATCCTAGACCGGTGGCAGATAATCAAGTTAACCAGTGTGAGCTTTGATAAGCAAAGTTACACAGGTCCTGAAACCTAAACGAGTTCACACTTTTTATCAAATAGTACTTGGAGGGAGCTAATTTTTATGTTTTTAAAAATAGGTAGTCCTTAAATGGTTATGTTTCAAAAGTTCACATATGAGCTATTTATTTGAATTTTTTGTAACATTATGAAAAATTTTAAACATACAGAAAAGTTAAAAGAATTCCACAGTAAGCATCCATATACCTAATACCTAGATTCTACATACATTTTTTTTTCTACATACGTTTTTTATTACATGCTATAAAGGAAAAACACTCATGTATTTCTCCTCTACTTATATTCATAACACTTCTGATACCAGATGTGTGGGGTTTCAACACATTAAGCAATTCTCCAATACCAGCTGGATGTCCTGTAATTCAGTTCATTTCTGGCACTAATCTGTATTAGCACAGGTCCCACAGGTTAAGGGATCATTCAGCCACCCTCACTTCAGATGCCAGTCACAAGTACTGGGTTTTCCACAATTTCTGTTCAGTCTGGTTACAAATTGAAGATTCCCACAATCCCTTCCTTGGATTTGACCTCTTTCTAAAATTGCTCACAGAACTCAGGAAAACACATTTGCCATATAAGTTTATTATATAATCAAGGATATGACAAAGGTAAGATGAACACCCAGATGAAGATACAAAGAGGAAGGCCTGGAAAGTTTCCTTAGCACCGGAGCTTCTATCTCTGTGGAATTGGAATATGTCACCTTCCCAGCATGTTGATGTGTTGACTAATCTGGGAAAGTTCTCCAAACCCCAGAGTTCAGGGATTCTTTTTTTTTTTTTATAATAAATTTATTTTTTATTGGTGTTCAATTTGCCAACATACAGAATAACACCCAGTGCTCATCCCCTCAAGTGCCCCCCTCAGTGCCCGTCACCCATTCATCCCCACCCCCCGCCCTCCTCCCCTTCCACCACCCCTAGTTCGTTTCCCAGAGTTAGGAGTCTTTATGTTCTGTCTCCCTTTCTGATATTTCCCACACATTTCTTCTCCCTTCTCTTCTATTCCCTTTGACTATTATTTATATTCCCCAAATGAATGAGAACATAAACTGTTTGTCCTTCCCCAATTGACTTACTTCACTCAGCATAATACCCTCCAGTTCCAGCCATGTTGAAGCAAATGGTGGGTATTTGTCATTTCTAATGGCTGAGGAATATTCCATTGTATACAGAAACCACATCTTCTTTATCCATTCATCTTTCGATGGACACCGAGGCTCCTTCCACAGTTTGGCTATTGTGGACATTGCTGCTAGAAACATCGGGGTGCAGGTGTCCCGGCGTTTCATTGCATCTGAATCTTTGGGGTAAATCCCCAACAGTACAATTGCTGGGTCATAGGGCAGGTCTATTTTTAACTCTTTGAGGAACCTCCACACACTACTCCAGAGTGGCTGCACCAGGTCACATTCCCACCAACAGTGTAAGAGGGTTCCCTTTTCTCCACATCCTCTCCAACATTTGTGGTTTCCTGCCTTGCCAATTTTCCCCATTCTCACTGGTGTGAGGTGATCTCATTGTGGTTTTGATTTGTATTTCCCTGATGGCAAGTGATGCAGAGCATTTTCTCATATGCATGTTGGCCATGTCTATGTCTTCCTCTGTGGGATTTCTCTTCATGTCTTTTGCCCATTTCATGATTGGATTGTTTGTTTCTTTGGTGTTGAGTTTCATAAGTTCTTTATAGATCTTGGAAACTAGCCCTTTATCTGATATGTCATTTGCAAATATCTTCTCCCATTCTGTAGGTTGTCTTTTAGTTTTTTTGACTGTATCCTTTGCTGTGCAGAAGCTTCTTATCTTGATAAAGTACCAATAGTTCATTTTTGCTTTTGTATCTTGCAAGAAGTTACTGTGGCCGAGTTCAAAAAGGGTGTTGCCTGTGTTCTCTAGGATTTTGATGGAATCTTGTCTCACATTTAGATCTTTCATCCAATAAATAACATCTTTTTAAAAAGAACTATAAATAGCTTTTTACAAATAAGAAGAAAATAAATATATATTTTTGAAGTGACTTCTGTGCATTCCTACCAGCTGGGTTACTTTAATGGAAGTACCTTGAGCTATAAATAAAGTTTTTTCCCCCTCTTCTCTGCAGAAAAATAGCTTGCAGCTAGCATTCTATATGAGCTAATAATGACTCTCTTACAGCCTTTTCATTTGAGGAGGGCAGGAATAGTTTCAAATATTTTACTTCTTTAAAAAAATTCTTTTTACTTTTTATATTTTTTCACAGCTGAGTTGGGAGTAGGAATTTGATTTGGCCTCAGATTTATTGAATCCATCTAATAATATAAGTTATTTTTATGGTAAGATTATCTTGTCTCATATAATCAAAGTATTTTCAAAGAAACAACATAGAGTTTTTATTCTAAGGACAAGCACAAGACATGAAGATAGCAAACATAAATACCATTTTCTTTTTGTATAATAGGTTGGACAGCACTTCACGAAGCTAGTGTAGGAGGATTTTATCAGGCAGCAAGTGAACTATTAAAAGGTGGAGCACATGTGAATATCAAAGGAATGTACCAGATCACTCCTCTACATGATGCTGTGATAAATGGCCATTATAAGGTATGTGATGCTTTTGTTTGCAAAGCAAATACTAAGTTTTACGAGTATTAAAAATCTCTAGAGCCTATCAACAGAAATTGAGTTTTAGTTCATTCTGCTAGTGGATACTCAGAATATGTAATAAAATTTTACTGTGTTGTAGATTTGTTGTTCCCAATATCGTAGATGCCATTTTACATGTTACCTTTAATAAGTACAGATCATGTTTTAATTATACATAGTATTTTTTTTTAACTTACACTTCTTCAAGATTTTTTCAGTGTGGTGCTTTATAGGTTTTACCAGAAAGTTTCCTGCTTGTAGTGTTACACAGTGACATCCAGTCCTGGTAGGAGGCATCCAGCTTTATGGACATTAATGTCACTTTCAGCGTCTCTTGGTCTAATGATCAGCCAGGATATATTAGCATAGATGTGCCAGTGGTTAAGGTATCAATACTGCAATGGTTAAGGTATCAAAATACTGCAGTTCCATACAAGTCAGTTAATAGTAGGTGCAGTAATAGTAATTTTAATTAAGGTGATTGATTCCAGCACATACAGTTTATTTCAGAAGTCACTTAAGCTCTGAGCTTCCCAGACATTTTTCTCATTAAGGCACCATACTACAGGACTGAAGCATTTGCTGAAAATACCTTGTTACTTGTTTTAGATACTGGAAGTTGTCTCTGGGTTCAAACTCCTAGGGTAGGAAAGGGAGATAATCAGCTGGGCTCAAGAAGTTATGTTCTACATACTTCAGAAGAAATGTCTAACAAGAAGGGCAGGAGAAGCCTACTGGGAACCACAGGCATAACAGATGGAGCGTTCCCTTCCTAATGTGAAATAGTTCTTCAGGAAAGTTTAAGCTCTTTTTCCTTTTTTGATTATGTATCACTTGCTAGTAGGTGGTCGCACATTGAAAAGAGCTCTATGGGGAGAGAGTTCTGCTTGGGGCCTAATTTAATGGCCAGAAGAATGCAGGTTTGAACCAGTGATGGTGTGAGCCCTCTCTGTCCTTTACCCCTCTTTAAAGCTGGCCTCCATTAGAGAGAAACCTCATGCCAAAGCACTTCTCCCTCTCCTCATGGCCCAGGGCTGACCTATCCTAGTCAGGAGTCTTTTCTCTGAGCACTTTACTTTGTATTCTTTTCTTTCTCAGTTCCTCTTTTGTCCTATCTGTAACTGGGCTTTAGGCAATTTCTGCTTCCCAGGCTAGAACTGGTTATCTCCTGTCTGCCCTTTGCAGATAGGTAGCGTTCTCTTACTCTCTCAGTGATGTAAGAGACTAAAGACACATGCCTCTGACTCCATGATTTCCACACTACTTATCTCACCCCCTCTTGCCAAACTGTATGTTCTTATGACTCATGTGCTTCTGGCACTGTGGCGTATCCTGACTGACTGACAAGACAGAGGTGGAGGTCTAGAGACTGGCCTTGAGAATTAAAAGCTGAAACCCAGTGAGGTGAAGTCACTGTCTTCTTTGTTCTCTTCCCCCTCTGTTTAACAGTGGGGGCCCCAAAAAGTTGCTTAACCTAGCCCAAGAGAGATTTCCAAAACTCCAGGTCAGTTCTGGACTGACTTAAGAACCAAAGTCTTAAGAATCAAAGTAGGGCAAGACATTGATCTGGATGATGGAGTAGGGATGTTGGGAGTGTCAGATGAGGATCTAGGCTAACCTTGGGGGAATCTCTTATGTAATGCAAAGATGATCAGAAGAAAGATTTAGACTCTGAGTATTGTATTGCTCCGATGCCTTAGTTGGTACAAGACTAAAGATGTCAGATAGGTAAGCCCTGGGAGCCTGATGCTGGATTCAGCACCTGGAGTGTGAGCTTCTTAAATATTTCAGAGTTGGAGGAACTTGAATATATACTGTCTTAAGGAATTGACTTTTATACTAAAAGATGAGAGATACTAAAAGATAATACCCTATTTTTTAAAAAGTGAAAAGCCATTAATATTTGCAGTAGTCTAAATCTTTAGAGACAGAAATAAGAATAAGAAGGGAAGGTAGAGAGTGGGGAATGGAGAGTAACAGGTCATGGTTAAAGGGTTTCTTTTAGGGGGATTAAAATATTCCAAAATCAGATTATGATTATAGTTACACAACTCTCTCAATATACCAAAGAACATTGAATTATATTTTTTAAATGGGTCAGTTGTATGTCATGTGACTTATATCTCAATAAAACTGTTAAAAAGAAATACATTTTTTAAATGTGGAAAAGGTGAAATTTGAGAATTATAGATGATTGGCTCATTATGATTGCTTAGAAAAATCAGGAATAAATTATTAGATACATGGGAGACATTTATATAAGAATGTAGTGGTCTTTGAGAATCTGTAGGCATTACTAAGAACAAGTCTTGTCAAATTAACATTGACTCCTTGACTTCTCTTTTATTAGGCTTACTTTGTTAATGGGTGAAGGGAATGGCATTGACAAATTGATGTAAGCTATCGTGGTTTTAACAAAGCTTTTATTTGATGAAGTGTTCTGTGGTGTATGAGTATGAGATGTTGAATTGGAGATTGGTTGACAGTGTTACTAGGGTTCACATATACTGAAAAAATATCCCTCAGACATAGTGATTATGCATTTTATGTGTATCGAGTGAACTCCATTATCTAGTTTGATTATATATTCTGTTATACCATAAAGAGCCAAACTGGGATGCCTGGGTGGCTCAGTGGTTGAGCATCTGCCTTCGGCTCAGGGCGTGATCCTGGAGTCCCTCAACAGGCTGGAACACAACTGTGTTTTGTTGTGAGAATTTTAAAGAAACCTCATACATCATAGCATTTTACTCATATTTATGAGTATTTACCTGAGCCTACATCTCTAACAGATAAGTGCTTTTTTTTTAACACCCACAATATCATCTCACTTAATAAATATTGACAGTTTCCTAATACCATACAATACCCAGTCCATATTCAGATTTCCCAGGTTATCTAAAAAATATGTTATTATTATTATTATTATTAAGATTTTACTGATTTCTTTGAGAGAGAGCGAGAGCGAGAGAGCACGAGCAGGAGCAAGGGCAGGAACCCGATATAGAGGTTGATTCCAGGACTCTGGGATCATGACCTGAGCCAAAGGCAGACACTTAACTGACTGAGCTAACCCCAAGCACCCCTAAAAGATGTGTTTTTATAGCAAGTTTTTGTTTGAATCAGTATCAATCAAGGTTCATTGTGGCTCTTAAATATATTTTAACCTATAACAGTCCTTCCTCTTTTTTGTGTTTTCTTATGTCTTCTAGAATCTGGGTCTTTGTCTTGAAGAATTTCTTAAACTCTGGATTTGGCTAATTTTTATTTTTGTGGTGTTGTATAGCTTGTTTCTTCTTATGTTTTTTTGCAAATGGATAATCTATTTAGAGACCACAGTCTGGGTGCTAGATGTGCTCATTGGTATTGGAAACTGTTGCTTTTAGGCATTTTCAGTAAAATACATATTTTTCAAGTTAGAGGATATATGAAGAAAAATAATGAGTTCATACTGATATTTCTATTTTAAATTTAATATTGTAGATTTATATTAATTTTGATTTCATATTCATCTCTTTCTCTAAGGCTCAACATTTGTTTTTGCTACATTAATTTACTTCTTTATTGTATAATATACTTAAAATATTACTATTAGCAATATTATTATTAATATTAACACTATTATTATTATTAACAATAAAACTACTAGTGAAATTTTTTGTAGTTCCCTTTTTTTTTCTTTTAAAGATTTTATTTATTCATGAGAGACACAGAGAGAGAGAGGCAGAGGAAGAGGAAGAGGCAGGCTCCCTGTGCGGCACCCGATGTGGGACTTGATCCCCAGGGACTCCAAGATCACGCTCTGAGCCAAAGGCAGATGCTCAACCACTGAGCCACTGGGGCATCCCTTGTAGTTCTTTCTGTTTTATGCATATTTCACTAGCAGAGTATAGTCAAGATACTGTCTTTTCAAGTACTCGAAAGAATTTTATTCTGAGTACTGTGATAAGCAAAATGAGTCAGAGAAAGATGAATACTTTATGATTTCACTCACATGTGGAATTTAAGAAACTAAACAAACGAACAAGGGGGAGAAACGGGGGGGAGGAACCAAGAAACAGACTCTTAGCTATAAAGAACAAAATGATGATTACCAGAAGGGGTCTGGACAAGGGGATGGGTGAAATAGGTGATGGGGTTGAAGGAGTGCTTTTGTTTTGACGATCACTGACGTATGACGTATGGGGTGACGTATGGAAGCAATGAATCACGTATTTTATACTAAAACTATTATTACCTGTGTGTTAACTAACTCAAATTTGAATAAAAACTTTCAAAAAAGAATTTTATTCTCTATCCTACTTGTTTCTAACATAAGGAAGTCAGCTGATTTTAGAGGGAAGAAAGCATTTGATTTAATAGTATGATTAAAGGTTAAAATCCATAAGCAAACTTAAAGTAAAAGTATATTTTCTTAAGGAGTCTACTATTTGATAAGCCAAAGAAATGGGGATTGTGATATCACAATTTCTTTGTCACTTCTTTGAAATGGCTCTGCTTGTTCTATTTAAGAACCTGTGGTAGCTTTAACATATGTCCACAAATTTTTTAATACTCCTCCTTTCAAAAGGTAGAGCCTGATTCTCTTCCCCAAGATTGTAGGCTGAACTGTCAGTGACTTGCTTCCAACAAATAGAACATGGCAGAGGTGACAGTACACGACTTCTGAAGCTGGATTATAAGTATCATAGCTTCTTCCTTGTTCTCTCTCTTCTCTTGCTTTTGGTTCATTATATGAGGAAAGCCAGGTGTATATGGAGGATGCCACAGTGCTCAATGGACAGGTCTACATGGCAATGAACCAAGGTCTCCGTCCCATAGCTGTGTGACCAAAGCATCTTAGGAAACACCTTCCAGCCCCAGTCAGGCTTTTACATAATTGTATCTCCAGCCATCCTCTTGACTACATCCATATAAGAAACTAATCTCTACACCTCCAGCCCACAGCAGTGTCTCCCAGCATCACTCGCTTGGGACCTCCATCCTCACCTTAGCTTGAAATGGACCCCAATGGCTCCTCCTCCACCAGGGGCTCCTGCAGATGCTCTGTCTCCTGCGGATGCAGAGTGCAAATGTATCTCCTTCAAGAAGAGCTACTGCTTCTCCTGCCCCATGGACAGTGCCAAGTGTGCCCAGGACTGTATCTGTAAGGAAGCATTAGACAAGTACAGCTGCTGTGCCTCCTGTGGAGGAAAGCCTGTTACAGATGTAAATAGACCAACATGTACAAACCTGCAAGTTTTTTTTTACTTTTTTTATCCTACCTGGACTCAGTTGCTGCATTCCTGATTCTGTAAAATATTTGAATGACAGTAATCTCATCTAGACTATTCTGGCAAAAAAATAAAAATAAAAAATGAATAAAGAATAAAGAAGACAGAGATAGAACCTGATACAAAAGCACCTGCCTGTGCTTCTCCCAAATTCCTGACCCACAGAAACTGTGGGATTATAAATATTTATTATTCTTTTGGCCACTTTGTTTGGGGGTAATTTGTTAGGTAGTAACACAGAGCTAATATAAAACCTAAATGTAGGTTTAAAATAAGAAGGAGGGGTGCCTGAATGGCATAGTTGGTTGGCCATCCAATTTTTGGTTTCAGTTCAGGTCTTGCTCTCAAGGTCATGGGATCAAACCCCACTTGGGCGCCCAGTGCAGAGTCTGCTTAAGACTTATTCCCTCTCCCTCAATGCCTCCCACTTGTGCTCATTCTCCCTCTCTCAAATAAATAAACCTTTCAAAAAAGGGGGGGAGATACTCAGCAAAAGTCATTTATTTACTGCCTTTTGGTGAGAAAAGAGCATTTCAAGTTAGAAGATAGTAAAGTAGGCTTCAGAATTCATAATATTAAGACTATAGAGGGAAATGGTAAGTGTGGATATTTGGTGAAGCAAGACTATCCATCCATTGCCTAAGTCAGGGACTGCCAAAGTAATGTATCCACTCCCTTGGAATCATCAACTCAGATTTCCAGGAAAGTGGGCCTCTAGCCCTTGCCTTTTCCCTTCTTCCAGTCCCCTTTCTCATGCTCCTTGATTCTGAGTCACTCTCATACTACATGGGTTATTATTTGACACAAAACTTCCAGAGATAAATAATATAGTCCTTTTGGCAACTCCCTTACAAAACTTCTTTCCTAAAAGAAAGCTGTGTACTCGATATTTTCTTTGCTGAACAATACGTGAAGATCTAGACATAAATTTGTTATCTTGTTATACTGGCTTATATATGAATTATAGATTTTATTATATTTATTTTATTTTCAAGTTCCCCATCTAGCATTAAATTGTCATAATAAAATAGTTTGAAAAGCATAATTGCCAAGTCTTAATAATTTTTAAAGGATCTGGCTTATATTGTCCCTTTATGGTGTTATGTTTTTCTCTCCTAGAATGCTTTGTTATTAAAAAAAATATATATATATATATTTAATTTGGAGGTATATAAAATTTACAGAAATTCACATCCTTTTTGTCATTCCAGATATTAACATGAAAATGTAGGCTCCTTTTAGTGTAGTGCTGTGTAAAGTCTGCTCCCCACATCTTCCTTGATTACATGCATTCTTTTATTAAATAATATTTATTGAATATTTACTCTAAGCTAGACACTGAGGCACTGGGAATATAAAGATGATTAAGATATATATGTAGTAGAAGCTTGGAAGCAACTTAAACATCTGTCAGTAGGATACTGGTTAAGTAAAGTAAATAAATATAAATTAATTATTGAATGTACTATTCAATAGTACATTGACTAGTAGAGTATTAACTCAGCTTCTAAAAATAACGAAGTTGATTTTATACTGATATGGTACAATCTCTAAGCTCTGTTGTTCAGGTGTGAGACATAGAGGAATGTATATAATATATGACCACTTGCATAAGAAAAAATGAGTATACATATGTATATACCTGTTGGACTAGATTGACTGTGGAAAAATTCAGAAGAAACTATAGCCAGGGCTTAGGAAAAAATTGGATGACTGGAGGACAGGGGTAGAGGAGGGGAAAATATTTCTCATATATTTTAATGAGCCTTCTGTATTTTGAACTATATTCATTAATATCCTATTCAAAAATAATTAATTTTAAAAGAAAAACATAGCCCCACCCTCAGAAACCTTAGCCTACAGGAGAGACAGATATATAAGAAATAACAATAATAATATATATTGGGCAAGGTGATAAAATATATACCTAAAAGAAGGGAGAGGTCATTTTTCTCTAGAGTAGTAATGAATGGAAGGAAGGTCAGGGCGCACTTCACGGAGGAGGTTGCTTTGAGGAGTACTAACAGATTAAGGGTTGACTGTTTTTTCCCTCACTCTGAGGAGGAGCAGCAGCAACATAGATATAGATGGAAGACATAACAATCTCCTGAAATCTGTTATATTTACTACTCCAGAACCCAGTGCTAATTCTTGGTATATCTGCTGGCTTCATTTCACCAGCACCTAAGCTATATACATTTCTGACCTGTCCTTCCTCCTTCAGTCCCTCTCTCCTTTCCTCTCCCTATCGGCCCCTTCCTCTCTTTTTCTCTCCCTCTCTCCCTTTTTTTTGTAAGAGAAGGATTTGTATATCAACAAATTATGATTCACTAGCAATTACATAAATTTTTTTATTGGGAAAAGTTGTTATAGGTAAACCCAAACTCTGTTATTAAAAAAGATATCAGAGGGGCATCTGAGTGGCTCAGTGGTTGAGTGTCTGTCTGCCTTTGGCTCAGATTGTGATTCTGGGGTCCTGGGATTCAGTCACCGTGTCAGGCTCCCTGCAGGGAGCCTGCTTCTCCCTCTGCCTGTGTCCCTGCCTCTCTCTTTCTCTGTGTCTTTCATGAATAAATAAATAAAATCTTAAAAAAAGAAGAAATATTAGGGACGCCTGGGTGGTTTAGCGGTTGAGTGTCTGCCTTCGGCTTAGGGCTTGATCTGGGATCAAGTCCCGCAATCCCAGGATAGAGACTGTCATCAGGCTCCCCATGGGAAGCCTGCTTCTCCCTCTGCCTATGTCTTTGCCTCTCTCTCTGTGTCTCTCATGAATAAATAAATAAAATATTTTTTAAAAAGTAAAAGAAATAACAGATGTTGCTTACTTAGAGTTATATGCTAGCACACATTTACAATAATGTACTTTTTCTTTGGATATGCTCACGTGAACAATCTTCCTGTAGGTGGCAGAGTTACTTCTTTTGAACGGAGCTGATCCGTTACTTAAGAGTGACAATGGAAAATGTGCTTTGGATGAGGCCAAAGATTCATGTATGAAGCGCCTCCTTGAGAAATATGTTCCTAAATATCAAAAACATTATCTTACATCAGGTAAGATTAAACTGTGTTATATTTGTTCATTATATTGATAGAGAGTTATAGAAATTGGATTTAGAATTATAGAAATTAAATTTCTTTTCCTAAGTTTTGAGAAGACCCATCCAGGGGTGTCCTTGCTCCATTCATGTAGTAAACCACATGGACTTGTTTGCAAATGCACATAATGGAAAGACGCACTTTTTCCTTCTTGTGCATTGCAAACAGTTAAGTTGAAAATTTTTTGACTGAAAAACATGATATGATGTGAATTATATTTGACTGTATCTTTTTGATAAGTATGACCAGGATTGTTTATTTCCATTTCCATTCCCTAAGAATATTTTCTTATGGCTGTATTTTTACCCTGTCATCTATTATACTGGTAAAAATTGAACTACAAAAGAACTAGATTTATAGTTGTCAATAAGAAGATTATAAGAATGATTTACATGCATGGCGCTTTCTTTATATTCCCCTTAAATTTTTTGATAAGGTCACACATTCCTCTACTCAAAACCTAGTAGTGGCTCTCCATTTAATCTAGAAGAAATGTCAGTATCCTTACAGTGGCCTATAGACCCCTGATCTATAGGGGTCTGATCTATCAGCCAGCCATCCTACCAGTTAACTTCTATCACCCTCTACCTATGGCACTCAACTCCAGTAACACTGGCCTCCTTGCTGTTCCTCCCCCACGTCCTTCAAGTCTTAGTTCAAATGTCATTTCAGGAAGGCCTAGACTATCCTATTTAAAACTGCAACCTAAAACAAAACAAAACAAAACAAAACAAAAGAAACAAAAAACCCCTGCAACCTGCCTCCTTCCCACCCTCACTGTATTAATTATCTATCCCTATGCATCAATTACCCAAAATTTAGCATCTTAAAACAACAAACATTAATTATATCTCACAATTTCTGAGGATAAGAAGTCTGGAAGCCTGGGACGTCTGGGTGGCTCAGCGGTTGAGTGCCTGCCTTCAGCTCAGGACATGATCCTGGAGCCCCGGGATCAAGTCCCGCATCAGGCTTCCTGCAAGGAGCCTACTTCTCCCTGTGCCTGTGTCTCTGCCATTCTCTCTCTGGGTCTCTCATGAATAAATAAATAAAATATTTTTAAAAAAGAAAAAAAGAAGAAGTCTGGAAGCCTTTTAACTGAGTAACCAGTTCTGGATCAGGATCTCTTACAGTTTGCAGCCAGACTATTAGTAAGGGATGGTGAGCTCAAGGCTCAGCTAAGACAGGAAAATCCACTTTCAGGCTCACTCCCATGGTTCTTGGCAGGCCTCAGCTCCCTGATGCTTGCTAACTGGAGGCTTCAGTTACTTGCTGCATGAGCTTTTTCCATAGGCCTGACGTCCTGGCAGCTGGGTCAGAAAGTGATCCAGGAGAGATAATGCACCCAAAACAGAGGGCACAAGCTTCCTATAACTCAATCTTGAAAGTGATATACAACCACTTCTACTATATTCTATTTGTTGTAAGTAAGTCACTAAGTCTGGGAAGTTCTACCTTTTGAAAGGAGGAATATCAAAAACTTTATGAATGTATTTTACAAACTGCCACACTCACTCCGGTCCCTCTTACTCTACTCTACTATTATATTTAACCTTTTACCATAGCACTTAACAGCTTGTAACACATTATATGATTTGTTAATTTTCAGTCTCTCCCCACCAGAATCTAAGCTCCATGAAGGGAAGGACCTTTATTTAGTCTGGTGATGAGTACTAAATGCCTTGTATACAGCAGGCATTCAGTAAATATTTGTTGAGTAAGTAGTGTATTAGTCCTTTTAAACCAAACAAATTCTTTACCTTCAAGAGTTATGTATGTGCTTCATTCACTTTTATTAAGCTATATTTTATTGTATTAATATTTAAAGATTTTCTTTATTTGAGAGAGAAAGAGAGCAAGAGAGAGAGAGCAAGCAGGGGGAGGGAGTGGGAGAAGCAGACTTCCTGCTGAACAGGGAGCCCAATGATGTGGGGCTTTATCCCAGGACCCCAGGATAGTGACCTAAGCTGAAGGCAGTTGCTCAACCAGCTGAGCTACTTAGGCACCCCATTAAACTGTATTTTAATAAAAATATCTCTAAAGAGGTAACTGTTTGAATGTTTGAATGCTTTTGACTAAAGAATAAGACTTGGATCAAAACACCCTGCTTTATAATAAAGAGATAAGTTCATTGCTAACTAAAGGACACCAAGAAGAAATTAATTAATGGTTCTTTTAGAACAAACGACTTCTTCCCCTGTAGCCCATTCTCATCAGAAAATAAGAGGGAGAGGGTCCTTGGGTGGCTCAGTTTGATAAGCATCTGCCTTTGACTCAGGTCATGATCCCATGGTCCTGGGATGGAGCCCTACATAGGGCTTCCTGCTCAGCAGGGAGTCTGCTTTTCCCTCTGCCTTTCACCCCTGTTTGTGATCTCTCTCTCTCTATCTCTCTGTCAAATAAATAAGTAAAATCTAAAAAGAAAAAAAATAAGAGAGACACACTATACTTTGTTGAGGCCAGGTCTATAAAAGCACATTGAGATAGATTATTCATATTTACATTCATTGAGATAGATTATTGCACTCAAATTTATATTTCAAGCTATATGAGAAATTACAGATATTCACTTGAAGGCAAAAGGATGTGTATTTTTACATTTTTGCTTTAATAATCTGCTTAATTGCTTGACTTCTCTGTTTTATGGTAGCATGCATTGTTTTGCTATTCTGAGAGTGGTTTCTCCAGCATTTTAGCCCTTTCTCCAAATCCAGAATCTCCCATTCACCAGTGCCCACTTCTGACAGATTTTTACCCAAGGAGATTTCATTCATGGAAAGGAATCCCAACCCTTTCTTCTTAGGAGTTAGTTCCCACTCTTCCCTTGTAAGGGAATTTACCAAGGTGGTATTATGCTTCATCAAGTGGTTTGAATATTTCTTAAGTTTGAACTTTCAAAATCTGTGATTAATTATCAGCCTACTTATCAGTATAAATGAAGAGGTAATTTACTTAATAATTTACTTAAATAATATCAAACAGTATTTGTTTTTAAATTTCAGTTGAAGAGTTTTTAATTCTAGGAATGATGGATAAAGAACCTTCCTCATGCAATATATATTTGGTGCTTTTCTCTCGAAAAGTATAATACATCTACTTGGTATAGGACAAGAGTTCATTCTTACTAACTTTACAGCCTGGAGTAAATTAGCCCTCTCAATTTTCTCATCTGTAAATGTGGGCTTATAGTATCTATTCTGCTACCTATATATCTGGGATTGTTACTATGAGGATGGGAGTTGATGTATATAAAATACTTCCATACAATATTTTATACATGACAGAGCTTAGGATGACAGAGTGAAAAAAGTTACAGCTACATCACCACCTCAGAATTTACATCTGTGTAGTGATTTTTTTGTTTGTTTTGTTTTGTTTTTAGTTGGTTATACTAAAGCATATAAACTCTTAAAAGAGAGAGGATAAAAGCCCTTTCTTGCTTCCAGATTCTCTTAGGAACCATGCCCAAAATGCTGGTTCCTGTAAAACATTTTTCTGCTCTTTTTAAAAAAGATTTTATTTAGTTATTTGACAGAGACAGAGAGAACTCAAGCAGAGGGAGCAGCAGGCAGATGGAGAGGGAAAAGCAGGCTACCTGCCCTGGGA
The DNA here is from genome assembly GCF_003254725.2 of Canis lupus dingo. NCBI lineage: Eukaryota > Metazoa > Chordata > Mammalia > Carnivora > Canidae > Canis > Canis lupus. The sequence goes on from NC_064245.1 coordinate 31,032,333, forward strand.
TCCATGGGGCTCAATCCCAGGATCTTGGGGTTATGACCTGAGCCTAGGCAGATGCTTAACCGACTGATCCATCCAGGTGTCCCCTTTTGTATCCTGTTTGTTTGTTTGTTTGTTTGTTTATTTATTTCTACTCTTTTATTTTAGAACCAAAATTAGAAGGCACACAGTCCTTTCTGCTCTTGAAAAATAATAATAACAAAATTAATAATGGAGCACTTTCTTTGTGCCAGTAACTCCTCCAAACTCTTTACATGGATTATCTTATTTAATTTTCATAACAATTCTATAAGATAAGGACTATCACTACTTTCATTTTATGGAGATGAGGTAGAGATATTAAGAAATTTACCCAGAGTGATCCAGCTGCTAAGTAAATGAGTGAGTAAAGATAGAAACTCAGGAGTAGGCTGCAGAGACTGTGCTCCCAGCTCCTTTGCTTCATTGAGGGACATTCTGTATGTCTACTCTCTCTTGTATGAGTTGAATAGGTGAATACTAGGCCTCATTATGCACATTATAATATGATTGCAGTCATGAAAACTATCCCCAAGAAACAAAATGTTCTTTATCCCAGTTATGTCCCTGTTAAAATATTTTTACATTTCTAGTTCACAATGTATTTAAAGAATTCTATATTGTTTACATATCACATCTAAGATGTCCACTCATTTATTCCTTCCCCTATTAAATAGTCATTGAATACCTCCTGTGTGTAAGGCACTGTTTCTAGGTTTTTATCTTCTGTGTCCAAATGTGTATGCAGGTAACTAATTCCACTTCTGGTATTTAAAAGAGACACTAAAGTGCTTTTCTTTTATTATCAGCCAAGGTATATTTTATTCAAACCATCTTTTTTTTCTTACTCAAGAGCAGCCTTTTCATGCCTATGTATTTCACTTTTAAGAGAATGAAGCATTCAAACTAGAACCGTATTAAGCAGACATATTAGGAAATGATAATCCAGTTATTTATGAAAGAATTTAAAAGTAAAATTTCCCTGATTTTCTCATGGCCAAGGACTGATAGGTTTTGGAAATCTAGAGTCTGACTACTGGAGGCTATTTTCTTTGATTTTCTCTTTTGGTTTACAGCTCAAAAGAACAACACTGATTCATTAGACATAGAGGAAGCAAACCAGCACAAGGTATAGCCCTATTTAGCAATAAACATGCTTATAGAATGAACCTGCTGCTTATTTTAAAGATTATCAGAATGGAAAGAAAGATGGCTAAAGCATCTATCAGAAACAGTGACTTCGCCTTTGCTTTTAAGAAATTTTGGAATAATTATATGACAATTAGGGCGTTCTGGGCTGTTAGTTTGGGAAGCAATTGAGTAAATACAGCATGTCTTGGCACACTGGTATATCAGTAGCCATTTCCTTTTTCCTCCTCTTTATGGAGCTGTGAGGTTTATCAACCATGTCGATTTCCTCTGGCCTAAGCACAGGACAGGAATCAAAGGTGTAGATCTATTCCTTCAAATTATATATGGTGGGCGGTTAGTCTTCATCTGGTACTTGGGTTGTGGTGAGTGAGAGGAAATGATGTCCCTGTTTTAATCATACCAACCCACAATGATATTTTCATGAAGATCCGTTTGGGAGCATATTGGTCTCCTTGATGTTAAATCCCTTCTTCTGCCTTACCTATAGTCTGTCATAAATACTAGATGAAAGAACTATCTAATTCTGGCTCTATCTATATAACAATTGAGAGAGGTGTGTGTTTTTCTAAAGCATTCTTGTTTGGTTACACTTAAAGCCCATAAAAATGAAGTAGATTAAATTTTTTATTATGCTTAATAGTATTAATATTGCTAAATATTGGCAAAAACAAATTAAAATGTGAGGCAGAAAATACAGATTAGTACACATAATGAGTCTAAGTCTACTACATTTGCTTTTCTCTCTTAGTCTTCTTTTTTGAAATATTAGGTTGTATATATCCCATCAGGCCCTGTGGTTAGATCAAATCATAAAATTGAGTGGAGTAGTGGTTCGATTTATCAACAATCCTGAATTGAGTATAGAATTAGAGCTGAAAATAAAGCTAACTATATGTTTTGTTTCTTTAGAAACCAAAATTCAGTTCTAAAAATCTCATTGGGTTTGTTCGTGATGAAAATTCCAACAGACAGAAGTCAGAACATGTAGAAGTTGATAAAGGAAGTAAAGAGGGTTTATTTATAAATAAAGAAGTTGTATATGAACATTACCAAAAAGATTCCAAAGACACAAAATTTGGTAAATTCAAGCATAGGCAATCAACTTTTAACGAAATACACTCTACTAGAAGACTCCGAAAGAAGGGTCTCCAGAATATCAAAGGCGTTAATACAAGTATGTCTAAAGATAAAGGAAGAAGAAACACAGGACAGAAAAGAACTCAAGTGGATGATCCAAAACAAGAAATATGCATTCCAAGAAAGGCAAGAGCTGTTTCTTCTTCCAGAAGAATAAACAGATTAGTTACTGGTCAGCCAGATACTCTCCAAGCCTTTGATGACCTTCCAGAAAAGTCACATAAACTTTTTAGCCCAGCTCTGTCAAGCCTGAAAAATGGATTAGGTAACAATATTGAGGCTTGTTTAGTTCCAAAAGAGACACATATCCAGAGCCTGGATTTATCAGATAATCAAGAAATGAAATTCTTAGGATCCACTGACCAAGAAGAAGCTGTTCTTTTCTCAAGACTTTCCTTACAGAAAGAAATCAAGTTACCACTTGTTACTACAGATCAGCAGCCTCACACTCACCAAGAACAACAGCACATTAGCCCTTATAAATCTCCTGAAAACAGTAACCCAGGTAAAAAATGTGAGAACCTTAGTAAGTGGGAAAATTCTTTCGTATCCTTTATAAAGGAAAATTTTAATAATGTTGATGATGATGATTGCTTTACCTCTGAAAAGACTGTAACATGTAAAACAGTGGTGTGTTCTACAGGTTGCAAAAGCCACTGTAATTATAAGGAGAATGTAACAACTAGAAAAGAAATGGATTTTCAACAGTTTGTCCCTTCTGAAGACCATTTTTCACAGGAAAATGAGTTAAAAGTATGCAGTCTAACCATACAACAGGAAGCTGTTAATCTTTCTGATTCAGATAATACAATAGGTCCTGAACAACGTGTTGCCATTTATGAACAATGCAAATGTAAAACTTCTTTTGATCACTCACATGGCAATTCTGAGCATACTTCCCTGGCTTGTCCACGAACATTTTCAACACAGGAAGCTTCAAAGTTGACTAGTCATGTGAAGCTATTCAAAAGGCCTCAAGATTTTAGCTCCAGAGCACCAACTCCTTTAATAGATCAAACAGATATTCATATTGTGGAAAAAGTAAATGAGAGAGAAGACCCTAAAAAGAATTGCAATGATGGAAGCCGGAAAACAAGTTCTTCAAATGGACCTTTATCCACAGTTGTTAATTCTCAAGTAATAGAAACAACTGCAGTAGAAAAAAGGAAACAAGATCTTCCAAAGAGCAAAACCATACATGATACAGTTTTTTATTCCACTGACAATATCAGTAAGGAATTGACCAACATTTCACAACTTAGACAAAAAGAAGAAAAGGAAATTTCTCATAAAGCAGGTATTAGTAGTATTGCTTGATTTGTACATATCTCCTACAGATTTACATATTTTATAGAAATTTGTAACTGAATTTATGCCAAACTGACAAGAATGAGGACATGTGGACTATATGCCAAACTGACAAGAATGAGGACATGTGGACTATAATTTGGGGATGCTGTTAGTTAAGTAATATTGTTTATTTTGAAAATAAACCATTATTATGAAAGACTGTTGCTAAATTGGTATTGACAAGTTAATAAACAGTATATCAATTTTTTTGTTTCTTTTTATTATAGCACTTATTTAGTATCAGTTAACCTAGCATTTCCATAGCAGGAAATTGTTAGCTCTATTGATTTCAGTGATTCTGTGTTCCCGTCAGAATTGCTCCAGCAAACTTTGTTATATAAAAACATTTTTTAAAGATTTTATTTTGAATCTTTTAAGATTTTATTTATTTGACAGAGAAAGAGAGAGCACAAGCAGGGGGAGTAGCAGGCAGAGGGAGAGGGAGAAGCAAGCTCCCCGAGGATCCCATTCTGGGATCAAGCATGACCCAAGCTGAAGGCAGACGCTTAACTGACTGAGCTACCAAGGCACCCCTAAAGATTTTATTTTTAAATAATCTCTCTACCCAACCAGGGCTGTAACTCAAGAGTCTCTACATGCTCTACTGACTGAGCTAGCCAGGTGCCCCTGAAAACATTTTTAAAGGCTTTTATTCCTTAAAAAATAAATAAAATAAAGTAAAATAGAATAGAATAAATCACTCCAGCTAGGAACAGAAACTTGGAATGGTTATGAGTTTTTCTAATCACGTAACCAGTGAGGAGAACTGCAGCACTGATGTTGTAAAATGTTTGTTTTTTTAGATGAGGAATTAACTAGTAATATCAATGGAGATGAAAGCACTATGAGAAATGGTGAGAAAGAAGAAAAAACAGATTCTGAAATTCACATGTCTAATATCCAAGAATGCAAAAAAGTTCAGAATTTCAGAAAAAGACAAAATTTATTGAAAGCTACCCGCAGCCAAGGTTTGTCTTTCTATACGTGTATAGATAAAAGTTGACATGATCAAGCCCAGCAGTATGCTCTACTTTAGGGAATTTCTTAACTTTCAGATTTACTGTTGTTTTTTTTCCCTCATTCAATAAGTTATAAGATTATTTCAGCTATATTTTTTCAGATGGTTTTACAATAAATATAAAGTAAACTACTTGAGAATTTTTTAGTCCTCAGATACATTCTTACCATGTTTCTGCCTGTGACTTCTAATTTGAAATGTTAGAGGAGGTAAGACAGACAGCCAGAATACTGAGTGCATGTGGTGCACCTGAATCGTGCCCGATCCCTTTGATGCTCCAATGAGCCCTTTCACTATAAGGGAAATTAAAGAGTAGCCTCTGGTTTCTTTTGTCAGATGAACGAACTGTGTGTGTTTGGCGGTATGGACAAGTTAACCATATCTCGACAGGTCTTAGAGCTAGTTCTGTGGCTAAGCCAGGCCACTTCAGGTTAAGTAGTAAGGTTTATAAAGGTTAAATGAACTGAAAAGTTTACCTATTATGTATTAGGAAGTAGGAAGACACATTCTCTGTGATCTTGAGCTTCCAGAGACTAAAAAAATAGATCACATATAAAATAACTGAAAGCTGAATATTTCTTAGTTTATTACTTTATTAATAAATATTATTAATACAATTATTAAATATATTACCAATATTTATTAATTAATGAATAAAGTTTAATGCTACTAAGAAGCACTCAGCATTAACCATGGTAAACTTTGTGAAGAAGTTTTTTGTGAAGTTAGTGTGGGTGCTGTTTGTTTCCTTTGCAGTTTCTTCTAGATTGTATTTTAAAATTTCAGTTACGTGCTAAAGAAATATATGATGACAGTTACATGGAGGAATTTTTGACTTTTTGCTCCAAAATGTTTATCATGTGCCTTCCTTCTTTGCTACAACACACCAAGAACTAGGTGAGAAGATTTGTACCATTCATAGTAACAATTATGGGAGAGATTTTTCAGTTCAAACTTGCAAAATACAGGTCTGCTGTTTTGGATATTTCATAATTTTTAAACTAATTTTTTTTCTTAAAGATTTTTATTTATTTATTCATGAGAGACACGGAGAGAGGCAGAGACACAGGCAGAGGGAGAAGCAGGCTCCTGCAGGGAGCCCGATGCAGGACTCGATCCAGGACTCCAGGATCATGCCCTGGGCCGAAGGGAGGTGCTCAGCCGCTGAGCCACCAGGGATCCTGGATATTTCATAATTTTAAAATATATTCTCTATAGATGTATATATAGTATTAAAAATATATAATAGATATGTCTTTATTCTTCTAATAAAAATTCCTGAGTACAAAGTTGTAAGAGCATTGTGATTTTGTCTGGATGTCAATGGAAGGTGGACATGAGGCTGTCAGTCTTTCCTGTGGTTGACATAACTGAAGATTCCATCTTTTAGAGAATAATTCTCTAAACTTTTTACCTCTTGACCTGAAATTATATGCCTAGTTGCTGGCATTTAGGAAATGGAGCAGGGAGCATGTTTTAAGGTTTAATACAGGGGTTCTCAAACCTAATCTTGCATCAGAATCACCTGGAAAGCTTGTTAAAACAGATTGTTGGGCTCCACCCTCAGAAAGTCTGATTCATTAGATGTACTATTAGTATATAATAGTTTCAACATTTTCAAACTTAGCAGTTTAAAACAACACACGTTTTTTATCTCATAGTTGCTGTATATCAGGTATTGGGCATGGCTTAGGCCCATCTTCTGCTCAGGATATGTCATAGGCGACAGTCAGGTTGTGGTCAAGACTAGGGTCTCATCTGAAGGCTCAACCAGGGAAGGATCCATTTTCAAGTTCATTTGGTTGGTGTCAGGATTCAATTCCTTGAGGGTTGTGGCCACCTTGTAGTCATGCTCAGTTTCTTCCTTCATGAGTTGTTCCAGTAAGTCCTCTTGGTTCATCAAAACACGCAAACTGAAGATGATAGAGCAAATTTGCTAGCAAGTAGAAAATTTTACAATCTCTTATAACGTAATCAAATAAGTGAAATACCCTCAATATTGAGGTATTCTTTTGGTTAGAAGCAAATTATTCAAGAGAGGGGATGATTCAGGCCATAATACCAGGAGATGGGGCTCGTTAGGAGTTACCTTAAAGTCTGCCTTCCACAGTAGGCTTGTGAGGTGGGCTGGAGAATTAGCATTTCTAACAAGTTTCCCAGGTCATACACTGCTAATTTGGGACTACATTTGAGGACTATTTATTAAAAATAAATACTCCTTTCTGTTGGATCACACTAATCCTCTACTTTGCCTTCTGTCTCACTCTGAAGCTTTTCTGATGTGGTTTCTACAGAAAATAAACCTTTAGTTTCCTGGCTTGGAGATGGGGACTTTGGGTAAGAGCAATGGTTGCCAGACAATTCAGCGTTGGGTGAAGGGAACTTGGGGTCCCAACTTCTCTCTATAAACTTTCAGTCAATCTCCATATTTTTACCCAGTTCCATGCGCGCTGCCGTTCACCATGCTTGATACCCCCAGGTGCTGGATACAGGGAGATCTTCTTCCTCTAATTATTTTTGCAGGAATTTGGGTTGAGGCATTTCCTCTACTTTATCAAGGCAGTTAACTCTTCTTCATTAGTGATTTTCCAGTTCCCAAAAAGTTATTGAAGTCTTTGTCCTGTGTCCTCTTCTATTTTTTTTATGGTGTTAAAAAAAATCCTTTGCTATCATTTTAGCATGGTTTGGGAAAGAAATTGAGGGGAAAACATGGTCCTTTTTTTTTTTTTTAGATCCAGCTTAATTCTCTAAGTTGTGGTGCAAGGAAAAGATTTTTTAAAGAATCTTTGGGTAATGATGTTGTGTACTGCATGATTTATGAAAGAAAGAATGTAATGGGCCTTGGTTCATTTTTTGGTGTCTTTTGTGTTCAGAAATACACATATTGACATAGATAAGAGCTATAAAGAAGAGTTTTATAAAATCAAAGTTTGTTTTAAGAAAAATTTTATCCATTGTTAAAGGACTATTAAGAGTGAAATGAGGGTAAAATTGAAGCAAGTTTGTTTTAATCAAACTTATGATAGAGTGACTAAGCAGCTGTTAGAATGAATTCAATGTGCTTAGATGCTCTGCAATTCCTTCACAAGTTATATATATATTTTTAAAGATTTATTTATTCATGAGAGACAGACACAGAGAGAGAGAAGCAGAGACACAGGAAGAGAGGAGAAGCAGGCTCCATGAAAGGAGCCCGATGGAGGACTTGATCCCAGATCCGGGGATTACACCCTGAGCAGAAGGCAGACACTCAACTGCTGAGCCACCCAGGTGTCCCTCGCAAGTTGTATTTTAAAACAGCAATAGCAATAATGATGTTGATGTATGTTTTATATAGTGCATCCTACTTAGGATATTTTGAGGAAGTTGCTGTGTATTTTCTAAGCTCCTTTGTAATGATCAGCATTTAGCAGAAAAGTAGTCTCAGTTTTGCTTGGCAAATTTACAGAAATGAAGACAGCTGGGATCAATAAGAGGCGTGCCAGAGGGGAGAGCCGGCTTCATTTGGCTGCCAGAAGAGGAACTTTGTCTCTGGTGAAGGCTCCAATAGAATCTGGAGCAGATGTGAATCTAAAAGACAATGCAGGTTTGGATTCTTGAAATTTTCATTGTGTTTATAACTTGAACTCCCTGAAATCCACATTTCATCCACCCTACCCCAGTTTTGATCCTGGCTGTTAACTTTGAACTGTCTTAATAATATATCATTTAATTAATAGTTAAGTTCATCTTGTTTTTCACCAATTGCTAAAATAACCTCCTCTGAAATAGTTTTTAACTTACATGTGGGAGCATTCAGAGGGAGTATACATATTGGAGAGTAAGGAGAGCTTTATTTAGGTCTTTTCCTTGGAGATCTTAATACTATTCTCTCACTTTGGAGAAAATGTCAGTTTTTTTCCATTTCCCTGTTCCCTCTCTTTCTCCTCTCTTTACACTATTTGTTGTCTCTTTCCTTATTTTTATTTTCAGCCTCCATTTTTAAATTCATCTTCTAATATTTTGCTCAAGCACGAGAAAGTCATATGTGAGGTCTTAACAGAGGGAAAATCTCAAATATTGATTTCAGGCATTGTATGTCATTTTGAAGAGATATGTGACAATGCAGTGATACAGATAGGGAAGGCAGACTTGATCTTATTCTATTTTAATATCTAAGATGAAACAAATTGACATGATTTTTATTTACTCTAGTCCCATTATATTTTATGTTCTGTGAGTCTTCTATTTTGGCACTTGGATCAACCAATCTTTTTGATGAGATTGGTTTGTTTTAAAAATTGAAACATTTTAGGGCCATGGTTTTCAATATTATTTCTTGTAAATACTTAGTATATATATTTGAATCAATATAGGTACTCATTGCAATAGTGCAAATTACCTTAATAATGAAGATACTAAATGAATGTTGGTTTGTAAGCAGCAGCTTGTTTTGTTCTTTTTTCCTTTTTTAGGTTGGACACCACTTCATAAGGCATCTACTAAGAGATCTAATGATAAAATTGTAGAGTTGTTAAAAGCTGGTGCTAATGTTAATTGTGAAAAACTAGGTGGGATTCTTCCCTTACATGATGCTGTTGCCAACAATCATTTAAAGGTAAAATGCACATCAGATTGGGTTCCTATTACTTTTTCTTAGAGAAACAAGTGAAGAAAATGAAGATATTTTAAACTGAGCATTAAAGTGATTCCTCAGGATGCCTGGGTGCCTCAGTAGTTAAGCTTCTCTGCCTTCGGCTCAGGTGGGCTCAAGTCATGATCCCGGAGTCCCAGGATCAAGTCCCACATCAGGCTCCCTGCATGGAGCCTGCTTCTCCCTCTGCCTGTGTCTCTGCCTCTCTCTGTGTGTCTCTCATGAATGAATGAATGAAAAAGTAAATAAATAAATAAAATATTAAAAAAAAGAAGAAGAAGAATATCAGAAAGGGGCACCTGAGTGGCTCTACCAGTTAAATGTCTCACGCTTGATCTCAGCTCAGGTCTTGATCTCAGGGTCATGAGTTCAAGCCCTAGACTGGGCTCCATCCTGGTTATGGAGCCTACTAAAAAAAAAAATAATAATAATAGTAATACCAGATGAGTGGGCTATCATCCAGAGTTTTTTCATTTGTTTTCTCATTGTGTTTTTGATTTATATTTTGCTGATGGTGAATGATGCGGAACATTTTCTTTTTTTTATTATAAATTTTTTTTTTATTGGTGTTTGGAACATTTTCTCATGTGCTTGTTGGCCATGTGTGTCTTCTTTGGTGAAATTTCTGTTCATGTCTTTTGCCCATTTCATGATTGGATTGTTTGTTTCTTTGCTGTTGAGTTTAATAAGTTTTTCATAGGTTTTGAATACTAGCCCTTTATCTGATATGTTGTTTGCAAATATCTTCTCCCATTCTTTAGGTTGTCTTTAGTTTGGTTGACTGTTTCTTTTGCTGTGCAGAAGCTTTTTATCTTGATTAAGCCCCAATAGTTCATTTTTGCTTTTGTTTCCCTTGCCTTCATGGATGTATCTTGCAAGACATTGCTGTGGCCAAGGTCAAAAAGGCTGTTTCCTGTGTTCTCCTCTAGGATTTTGATGGATTCTTATATCACATTTAGATCTTTCATCCATTTGAGTTTATCTTCGTGTCTGGTGTAAGAGAATGATCTAGTTTCATTCTTCTGCACATGGCGGTCCAATATTCCCAGCACCATTTATTGAAGAGACTGTCCTTTTTCCAGTGGATAGTCTTTCCTGCTTTGTCAAATATTAGTTGGTCATAGAGTTGAGGGCCCATTTCTGGGTTCTCTATTCTGTCCCATTGATCAATGTGTCTGTTTTTATGCCAGTACCACACTGTCTTGATGATCACAGCTTTGTAGTACAACCTGAAATCCAGCATTGTGATGCCCCCGGCTCTGGTTTTCTTTTTCAGTATTCCCCTGGCTATGAATAGAAGGGAAGGGAGAAGAAATGGGTAGGAAATATCAGAAAGGGAGACAGAACATAAAAACTCCTAACTCTGGGAAACGAACTAGGGGTGGTGGAAGGGGAGGAGGGCGGGGAGTGGGGGTGAATGGGTGACGGGCACTGAGGGGGGCACTTGACGGGATGAGCACTGGGTGTTATTCTGTATGTTGGCAAATTGAACACCAATAAAAAATAAATTTATTATTTAAAAAAAAAAGTATTCCCTTGGCTATTCGGGGTCTTTTCTGATTCCATACAAATCTTAAGATTATTTGTTCCAAGACTCTGAAGAAAGTCATGGTATTTTGATAGGGATTGCATTAAATGTGTAAATTGCCCTTGGTAACATTGACATTTTCACAATATTACTTCTTCCAATCCATGAGCATGGAATATTTTTTAAAATATTTTATTTATTCATGAGAGACACACAGAGAGAGAGGCAGAGACACAGGCAGAAGGAGAAGCAGGCTCCATGCAGGGAGCCCAATGCGGGACTCAATCCTGGGGTCCAGGATCACGCCCTGGGCTGCAAGCGGCGCTAAACCGCTGTGCCACCGGGGCTGCCCGAGCATGGAATATTTTTCCATCACTTTGTTTCTTCCTCAATTTCTTTCAGAAGTGTTCTGTAGTTTTTAGGGTATAGATCCTTTACCTCTTTGGTTAGATTTATTCCTAGGTATCTTATGCTTTTGGGTGAAATTGTCAATGGGATTTGCTCCTTTATTTCTCTTTCTTCAGTCTCATTGTTAGTGTATAGAAATGCCTCTGATTTCTGGGCATTGATTTTGCCGAATTGCTGTATGAGTTCTAGCAATCTTGGAGTGGCGTCTTTTGGGTTTTCTATGTACACTATCATGTCATCTGTGAAGAGGGAGAGTTTGACTTCTTTTTTGCCAATTGAATGCCTTCTATTTCCTTTTGTTGTCTGACTGCTAGGGCTAGGACTTCTAGTACTATGTTGAATAGCAGTGGTGAGAGTGGACATCCCTGTCTTGTTCCTGATCTTAGGGGAAAGGCTCCCAGTGTTTCCCCATTGAGAATGATATTTGCTGTGGGCTTTTCATAGATGGCTTTTAAGATGTTGAGGAATGTTCCCTCTATCCCTACACTCTGAAGAGTTTTGATCAGGCATGGATGCTGTATTTTGTCAAGTACTTTCTCTGCATCTATTGAGAGGATCATATGGTTCTTGTTTTTTCTCTTGTTGATGTGATCTCTCATGTTGATTGCTTCTCATGCTGAACCAACCTTGCATCCCGGGGATAAATCCCAGTTGGTCATGGTGAATAATCTTAATGTACTGTTGGATCCTATTGGCTAGTTTCTTGTTGAGAATTTTTGCATCTGAGTTCATCAGGGATATTGATCTATAATTCTCCTTTTTGGTGGGGTCTTTGGTTTTGAAATGGAAATATATGGATTTTTTTTTATAATGATGGAATGTTTCTGAGTCATGGTTATAGTAGTGATTACTCCAGTAAAGCTGATTTAAAAAAAAAAAAAAGGCAAGGGGCCTACTTCTTGGTCACCTAATTTTTGTCATGTTCTTTGTTCCTTAGGTCTACCCCATCATGTTACCTGGAACTCTCTCTCAACTATAGCTTTCGCCTTGCCTGCTAAATGCCTTTTTGTGCTGTTGCTATTCTCTTACACTTTTGCCTACGCATGAGCCTTACGGCAACAGCTGTTCAGGGTCCTATTCCATCTGAGCTGAGCTCTCTGTGTCTTCCAAACTAATATATTAAATGAGTCCATGTTAACACATTAAAGGTCAAAGCCTTCCGATAGGAAGGCCTCATCTTAACACACAAAATAGTCATTATTAATATGGTGTAATTTTTAAGTCCAGAAAAGCTTCCTTTGTTAAAGAACAACAACAAAAAAACTACCTTTCTCCCTCCCAAATATATAGTAATGGAAAGAGAATATAAGGAATCTGTATTTTTAAATAATTCCACAGGTGACTTTACTGATAACTCAGGCTTAGAAACTCCTGGATTAATGAGGTACTGCTCACCCCCTCTTTTTATTTTTTAAAGATTTTTATTTATTCATGAGAGACCAGAGAGAGAGAGAGAGAGGCAGAGACACAGGCAGAGGGAGAAGCAGGCTCCATGCAGGGAGCCTGATGTGGGACTTAATCCTGGGTCTCCAGGATCACACCCTGGGCTGAAGGCGGCACCAAACTGCTGAGCCACCCCTGCTGCCCACTCACTCCCTATTTTAAAAAACAAAACAAAATACTTTTACTCAGACTTCACTAAGTTTTTATCAAAAATCTTTCTAGGAGACTTTCTTCATATGCTATTTATTATCCACTGTCCCTCATTACTTAAGTTGGTCTTTTTACTCCTCTAGAGAAAAAGGGGGCTTAGGGGACTTTCATTAAGAATCCATTAGAGGTGGTGGAAGGGGAGGTGGGCGGGGGGTGGGGGTAACTGGGTGGCGGGCACTGAGGTGGGCACTTGACGGGATGAGCACTGGGTGTTATTCTGTATGTTGACAAATTGAACACCAATAAAAATAAATTTATTAAAAAAAGAATCCATTATGAATATGGTATTTGACAGAGGCTCACATTTAGGTCTTATAGGTGATAAAAATGAGGTTCAAATGGTAAATAACTTGCTCAAGGACATAGCTAGTAGGTATCAGGAATGAGTTTTGTACGCTTGATTTTAAAACAAACATATTTTCTCTTAAGCTAATTTCTCTTGTGCGAACTCTGGGCTGATGGGATAAATGAGGGGCTATCCTTATCATCTTCATTGGCCCATTTACTCCTAAATTTCTCTGTTTCTCCATACCTGGACATAAGGAGAAAAGATAAGCCACTAACACAGAGCATAGCTCTATTTTAAACAAAATCCTGACCATGTTTTTCTACTCCGGTTTTTCAGTGATTTGAGTCCCTTACTTGACTCACACAGATGGAATCATTGGCTGTTTTTCACTAGTTGACTTATACCATAGCTAATTAGTAACATCTTTAACTTTGATAATTTACAAACTCCCAATATATAACAGCTTTGAGTTATTCAGAGAAACCTTATTTATGTTAGAAACCATCCCCCACCCAATGTTACAACTTCTTTGACCTCAGTTTCCTCTTCTGTAAGATGATCAGGTTGGAGTAGATTATTTCTAAATTTCCTTTTACCTTTAAGATTCTGTGCATATAATTCACTTATTTAGGACACATAACAAATCTATTCAGATACTATTAGAAGGGTCATTGGATTTAGAAGCTAGCTCATTAAACTTCTTGAACAAGTAACATACCTAAAATATAGTGATGCAGGTTGGAGGAAAGGACAAAGGGCTCTGTTAAAGAGATAGAGTCAGTCTTGTATATCATTCTACCTGTGTGTGCTTCTTAACTGCAATGAAGGCAGCATCTCTGGTATTTTCATGTCATTGTTTGGTTCTTCTTGAGGACAGGACAGGCCAAATCATTAAATTATTTTATAGCTTTCATATCAAATTTAATAAAAAATTTTCTTGGCTAGCATTTGAAACTTCTTTTGATAACTTTTAATACTTTGATAACTTTTAATAGTGGTGTATTATAATGAAAGCAGAAATTATTGATCTTAGGTGTCTGTAGGGATAACTTTGGAAAAATACCTTGTAGGCAGCTGAGATTCTACTACCACATGGAGCAAACCCAAATCAAAAGAATCAAAAACAGAAAACTGCTTTGGATGAAGCAGATAATGAGAAAATGAAAGAGCTACTGATATCTTTTGGTGCAATTGAGACTGATAATAGAAATGAAAGTAATGCTACAGTCACTGGTATGTATGTCAGTATTGCTTGCTATCTTATACAAGTGTATACATACCTCTGCTTAGAAAAATAAATCTTCAGATTTGTAGTGTAAATTGTTTCATAACTGGGGTAAATGTTTTGTGTGCTTACTAAACTCTTGAAAAGCATTATTTACTTTTGGAACTTAGCATTTCCAAACATGGTTTAATTTATATACCATATGATCCTATTGGATTGGAATTACATGTTGAAATGGAGCCCATATTATTCATTAAACAATTATTAATCTTTACCATTGAGTCTGTGATAGAGATTTAACTGAAACCACACAGATTGGCTTACTGTTAGTAAGGCCAGAAAATGTTGATATTATATGAAAGTCTTTGCAATTAAGATACCGTTACTTCAAAATTTATAGTGGTGTATGTGACAGTTGGACCGATGCCAACTTTTCAATAATCTAACGTTTTGATGCTAGAATATGAATTTGTTAATAAGCAAATATACTTATATGTGTATGTGTAAATAGAGTATAAAAATATTTCAAGGTAATTTATAGCAGGGCAAAATTTTATGAACCATTTTTTAAAAATAGTTTGCATTTAAATAATATAGTGAACTATCTATAAGAAATAAGCATGTTGTGAACACTAATATAGAAAACACATTTGTTAAGCACCTGCCAAGCAAACTAGGTACTTGCCCATGGGGAACTTCGAGTCTTGTGGGAAGGTCAACCAGAAAACAGTTAAACACAATTTATTAAGTGTTGAGGAGAGTGAGTTGTTCTTCCTTTTCTGTTCTTTTCTGCATGAGCCTTGACTCATAAGAGAAACCCGGGAACATACCTGCTGCTCCTTCTCCCTATGAGGTGGAATAATTGGGGAAAGAATCCCCATTACACAGTTTTCCCCTAGCCTACCACTATCCTTACCAGTTGTTTTTCAAGAGAAGAATTATGTTACTGATATTATTGGTCAGAGCTAAAGATAATCACTGTCTCATATATTACTAGTGAGTTAGAGCACATATAGGTCAAAGTCAAGACTGATAAAAGGTTCCTCTTTTCATTGTGTGCTACTATATAGTAAGTTTATAGGGTCAGGGCCTTTCTTAGAGCCCCAGCCATGTCTTTCTCCCTCTCCACAGCCATATTTGGAATTATTGGGCACTCTGTTGTGAAGTGCTATATATCTATTCCCACCTGTCTGTTGTTTCTTGTGTATACATTTCCTTGGTCAGGTACCCTAAAGGGATGAGGGATGTAGGGTACAATACTTATATGAAGAAAGGGAACCCAGAATGAGAAAAGGATGAGAGACAATGAATTGTAGGCATAATGATTAAGAGCATGGATTTTGGAATCAGATCTGGTTTCAATACTGCTATGTGACTTGAAGGAAACTTCCCAAATCCCCCTAAGCTTCATTCTCCTCTTCTGTAAAATGGATAGAATAAACTACCTATCTTACAGGGCTTATATGAAGATTAAATAAGATTAAATAAGGAAAAGAGTTTGACATTCAATGTGTGATAAGTTTTTGGTAAATGTTAGCTGTAATCAGTCAGTTGATAGTAATAATAATGAGATGCTGAACATTAAGATATTATAGTAATTGCAGACTTAATTTATTCCTTCTATTCTTGTCACCATTAAAATTGGTAAGATGAAGCTACATTATTGTATTTTCTAATTTTAATTCTTAAAGTCAAAATTCCTGCTGTCCAACCAAAAAGGCATAAGTGGTGTTTTTGTGATGACTGCAACACTGTTGATCCACCTTCTCTTTCACAAAGAGAAAAAAGAAGAGAAAGCTATCCTGTGGTGAGTGAAGTTGAAATCCTTCCATTTTTTGCTTTACATAGTATCATTCTATGGGCCAGCTAGCCATTGGTTATTGCTGATACTCTTTCCATTTTAAGGACACAGGTTGAAAATATTTTTTGTAACAAGAAAATAATATAGTTAATGAGCCAAGAAAATATGTCATGTAATTGACTCACTTATCTGCATTGAATACAGAATTATGAATTAGCTGCTATTCTTTAAAACTAGGTTATGTTCTTTCTTTTTCACCTTCTCTCCGTCAGCATTTATTTTTTTTAATAAATTAATTTTGTATTGGTGTTCAATTTACCAAGATACAGAATAACACCCAGTGCTCATCCCATCAAGTGCCCCCCTCAGTGACCGTCACCGATTCACCCCCACCCCCCGCCCTCCTCCCCTTCTACCACCCCTAGTTCATTCCCCAGAGTTAGGAGTCTTTATCTTCTATCTCCCATTCTGATATTTCCCACACACTTCTTCTCCCTTCCCTTATATTCCCTTTCGCTCTTATTTATATTCCCCAAATGAATGAGAACATACACTGTTTTTCCTTCTCCAATTGACTTACTTCACTCAGCATAATACCCTCCAGTTCCATCCATGTTGAAGCAAATGGTGGGTATTTGTCGTTTCTAATGGCTGAGTAATATTCCATTGTATACAGAAACCACATCTTCTTTATCCATTCATCTTTTGATGGACACCAAGGCTCCTTCCACAGTTTGGCTATTGTGGACATTGCTGCTAGAAACATAGGGGTGCAGGTGTCCTGGCATTTCATTGTATCTGAATCTTTGGGTAAATCCCCAACAGTGCAATTGCTGGGTCGTAGGGCAGGTCTATTTTTAACTCTATGAGGAACCTCCACACAGTTTTCCAGAGTGGCTGCACAGGTCACATTCCCACCAACAGTGTAAGAGGGTTCCCTTTTCTCCGCATCCTCTCCAACATTTGTGGTTTCCTGCCTTGTTAATGTTCCCCATTCTCACTGGTGTGAGGTGGTATCTCATTGTGGTTTTGATTTGTATTTCCCTGATGGCAAGTGATGCAGAGCATTTTCTCATGTGCATGTTGGCCATGTCTATGTCTTCCTCTGTGAGATTTCATGTCTTTTGCCCATTTCATGATTGGATTGGTTGTTTCTTTCCTGTTGAGTTTAATGAGTTCTTTATAGATCTTGGAAACTAGCCCTTTATCTGATACATCATTTGCAAATATCTTCTCCCATTCTGTAGGTTGTCTTTTAGTTTTGTTGACTGTATCCTTTGCTGTGCAAAAGCTTCTTATCTTGATGAAGTCCCAATAGTTCATTTTTGCTTTTGTTTCTTTTGCCTTTGTGGATGTATCTTGCAAGAAGTTACTGTGGCCAAGTTCAAAAAGGGTTTTGCCTGTGTTCTCCTCTAGGATTTTGATGGAATCTTGTCTCACATTTAGATTTTTCATCCATTTTGAGTTTATCTTCGTGTATGGTGCAAGAGAGTGGTCTAGTTTCATTCTTCTGCCTGTGGATGTCCAATTTTCCCAGCACCATTTATTGAAGAGACTGTCTTTCTTCCAATGGATAGTCTTTCCTCCTTTATCGAATATTAGTTGACCATAAAGTTGAGGGTCCACTTCTGGATTCTCTATTCTGTTCCATTGATCTATGTGTCTGTTTTTGTGCCAGTACCACACTGTCTTGATGACCACAGCTTTGTAGTACAACCTGAAATCTGGCATTGTGATGCCCCCAGCTATGGTTTTCTCTTTTAAAATTCCCCTGGCTATTCGGGGTCTTTTCTGATTCCACACAAATCTTAAAATAATTTTTTCTAACTCTCTGAAGAAAGTCTATGGTGTTTTGATAGAGATTGCATTAAAAGTGTAAATTGCCCTGGGTAACACTGACATTTTCACAATATTAATACTGCCAATCCATGAGCATGGGATATTTTTCCATCTCTTTGTGTCTTCCTCAATTTCTTTCAGAAGTGTTCTATAGTTTTTAGGGTATAGATCCTTTACCTCTTTGATTAGGTTTATTCCTAGGTATCTTATGCTTTTGGGTGCAATTGTCAATGGGATTGACTCCTTAATTTCTCTTTCTTCAGTCTCATTGTTAGTGTATAGAAATGCCATTGATTTCTGGGCATTGATTTTGTATCCTGCCACGCTCCCAAATTGCTGTATGAGTTCTAGCAATCTTGGGGTGGAGGCTTTTGGGTTTTCTACGTAGAGTATCATGTCATCGGCGAAGAGGGAGAGTTTGACTTCTTCTTTGCCAATTTGGATGCCTTTAATGTCTTTTTGTTGTCTGATTGCTGAGGCTAGGACTTCCAGTACTATGTTGAATAGCAGTGGTGAGAGTGGACATCCCTGTCTTGTTCCTGATCTTAGGGGAAAGGCTCCCAGTGCTTCCCCATTGAGAATATTTGCTGTGGGCTTTTCGTAGATGGCTTTTAAGATGTTGAGGAATGTTCCTTCTATCCCTACACTCTGAAGAGTTTTGATCAGGAATGGATGCTGTATTTTGTCAAATGCTTTCTCTGCATCTAATGAGAGGATCATATGGTTCTTGGTTTTTCTCTTGCTGATATGATGAATCACATTGATTGTTTTACGAGTGTTGAACCAGCCTTGTGTCCCGGGGATAAATCCTACTTGGTCATCGTGAATAATTTTCTTAATGTACTGTTCTATCCTATTGGCTAGTATCTTGTTGAGAATTTTTGCATCCTTGTTCATCAGGGATATTGGTCTGTAATTCTCCTTTTTGGTGGGGTCTTTCTCTGGTTTTGGAATTAAGGTGATGCTGGCCTCATAGAATGAATTTGGAAGTACTCCATCTCTTTCTATCTTTCCAAACAGCTTAAGTAGAATAGGTATGATTTCTTCTTTAAACATTTGATAGAATTCCCCTGGGAAGCCATCTGGCCCTTGACTCTTGTACCTTGGGAGGTTTTTGATGACTGCTTCAATTTCCTCCCTGGTTATTGGCCTGTTCAGGTTTTCTATTTCTTCCTGTTCCAGTTTTGGTAGTTTGTGGCTTTCCAGGAATGCGTCCATTTCTTCTAGATTGCCTAATTTATTGGCGTATAGCTGTTCATAATATGTTTTTTAAATAGTTTGTATTTCCTTGGTGTTGGTAGTGATCTCTCCTTTCTCCTTCATGATTTTATTAATTTGAGTCTTCTCTCTCTTCTTTTTAATAAGGCTGGCTAATGGTTTATCTATCTTATTAATTCTTTCAAAGAACCAACTCCTGGTTTTTTTTTTTTTTTGTTTTGTTTTTTTTTGTTTTTTTTTTTTGTTTGTTTTTTTTTCACTCCTGGTTTTGTTGATCTGTTCCACAGTTCTTCTAGTCTCGATTTCGTTGAGTTCTGCTTGAATCTTAATTAACTCTTCTACTGCTGGGTGTAGGATCTATCTGCCATTCTTTCTCTAGCTCCTTTATGTGTAAGGTTAGGTTTTGTATTTGAGTTCTTTCCAGTTTTTGAATGGATGCTTGTATTGCGATGTATTTCCCCCTCAGGACTGCTTTTGCTGCATCCCAAAGATTTTGAACAGTTTTATCTTCATTCTCATTAGTTTCCATGAGTCTTTTTAATTCTTCCTTAATTTCCTGGTTGACCCTTTCATCTTTTAGCGGGATGGTCCTTAACCTCCACGTGTTTGAGGTCCTTCCAAACTTCTTGTTGTGATTTAGTTCTAATTTCAAGGCATTATGGTCCGAGAATATGCAGGGGACGATCCCAATCTTTTGGTATCGGTTCATACCCAATTTGTGACTCAGTATGTGGTCTATTCTGGAGAAAGTTCCATGTGCACTTGAGAAGAATATGTATTCAGTTGAGTTTGGATGTAAAGTTCTGTAGATATCTGTGAAATCCATCTGGTTCAATGTATCATTTAAAGCTCTCGTTTCTTTGGAGATGTTGTTTTTAGAAGACCTGTCGAGGGTAGAAAGAGCTAGATTGAAGTCACCAAGTATAAGTGTATTATTATCTAAGTATGTCTTAACTTTGGTTATTAATTGATTGATATGTTTGGCAGCTCCGACATTCAGGGCATATATATTGAGGATTGTTAAGTCCTCTTGTTGGATAGATCCTTTAAGTATGATATAGTGTCCCTCTTCATCTCTCACTACAGTTTTCGGGGTAAATTTTAGTTTATCTGATATAAGGATGGCTACCCCTGCTTTCTTTTGAGGACCATTTGAATGGTAAATGGTTCTCCAACCTTTTATTTTCAGGTTGTAGGTATCCTTCTGTCTAAAATGAGTCTCTTGTAGACAGCAAATAGATGGGTCCTGCTTTCTTATCCAGTCTGAAACCCTGCGCCTTTTGATGGGGTCATTAAGCCCGTTCACGTTCAGAGTTACTATTGACAGATATGAGTTTAGTGTCATCATGATATCTGTTCAGTCCTTGTTTTTGTGGATTGTTCCTCTGAACTTCTTCTTAAAGGGGAATTTTAAGAGTCCCCCTTAAATTTTCTTGCAGAGTTGGTTTGGAGGTCACATATTCTTTCAGTTGCCTGTCTTGGAAGCTCTTTATCTCTCCTTCAATTTTGAATGAGAGCCTTGCTGGATAAAGTATTCTTGGTTGCATGTTCTTCTCATTTAGGACCCTGAATATATCCTGCCAGCCCTTTCTGGCCTGCCAGGTCTCTGTGGAGAGGTCTGCTGTTACCCTAATATTCCTCCCCATAAAAGTCAGGGATTTCTTGTCTCTTGCTGCTTTAAGGATCTTCTCTTTATCTTTGGAATTTGCAAGCTTCACTATTAAATGTCGAGGTGTTGAACGGTTTTTATTGATTTTAGGGGTGGATCTCTCTATTGGTTATGGTCTTTAGTTACTTCTTCTCCCATGGAGCCTGCCACTATCATATTGTATCTTCACCCACCCACTCCCCCAAAGAAGTTCTAGGATGCATAGTAGGTAGAAAAAACCCTGGAACCCAGGCAGAAAAGAGGAAAGCAACTGGGGTTACCCAACCTGGAATCTCACATGGTTTATAGTGATTGTGGTTGCTGCATGTGAAACTCCTCATATAATAGTGAATTTTTACAAAAATAACATAGTAATTGCTCAATAAAAAATGTCAGTTAAGATGTGTATGTGTAACTTGTGAAAAACATAAAGCTTACTAGAAACTAACTTCTTAAGAAAGTAGCATCCCCAATTAAATATTATTTTGAATAAGACTGTTGAGGGGCCTCTGGGTGGCTCTTTGGTTGAGCATCTGCCTTTGGCTCAGGTCGTTATCCTGGGGTCCTGGGATTGAGTCCTGCATCAGGCTCCCTGCACAGAGCCTGCTTCTCCCTCTGTCTGTGTCTTTGCCTCTGTCTGGGTCTCTCATAAATAAATAAATAAATAAAATCTTAAAAAAAAAACACCAAAAACACTATGTTGTTTAGACTTTTCTTTTTTTTTTTTTTTTTTTTTTTTTTTTTGTTTAGACTTTTCTTATATGCTTTCTGTTAATCACTGTCAAGAAGACATGTCATTCATTGAATCTAAACTATTAATCAACAAAATATTTCATTTTAAGTGGTATTCAAACTAAATTGCATTTGCCTCAGCACTTCAAAAATGTTTTACATTTTTTCCTGGTATCTGTTGTGAAGGACAGAAAGTCAGCCATCAATCTAATTGTCATATCCTTGTAGATACTCTGTCTTTTAATTTTAGGGCTTTTATGTACTCCAGTTTCACTAAGTTGTATCTAAATGTGGAGCATTTTTATTAATTATACTCAGACCTAGAAATGCTCCTTTAATCTGAAGGCACATTTCTCATTTGTATTTCAGGAACTCTCTCTGTCCTTATACCTTTGACAGTTGCCCCTCCTCCATTCAGTATTTTTCTGTTTTGGAACCTCTATTCAGATGTCTGTTAGACCGGTTTCTATGTCTTTTAGTATCTTCTTCATATTTTCCATCTCTACCTCTCCACGCTATGTTCTTTTTTTTTTTTTTTTAAAGATTTTATTCACTTTTTCATGAGAGACACAGAGGGAAAGGCAGAGCAATGCAGAGACATAGGTAGAGGAAGAAGCAGGCTCCCTCTGGGGAGCCTGATGTGGGACTCGATCCCAGTACCCCAGGATCACAACCTGAGCCAAAGGTGGATGTTCAGCCACTGAGCCACCCAGGCGTCCCATCCACACTACATTCCGTGGAATATCCTTTGCCCTCTCTCCCAATTCATTATTTAACTCCTCAAATATTTCTAATCTATTTAACCCATACATTGAGCCTTTAATTTAAATGACTGTGTTTTTTATTTCTAAAAATTCTGTTTGCTTTTCAAATTTTTGTTTTAAAGAAAGAATAAAATAACAAAAAGATTTTTCTGCTCTTATAATATTGATAGTATTTTTAAAAATCCAAACATTTTTAAAAGGAATTTTAAAGTCTCTTCCTGATTCTTTTTCATGATAACATGATTCTTTATGTGGTTTTTAATTTTTTATTGTAATCTCATTTAAGTGAAGACTGATAACTGTGGGAATTTTGGTGTGCTTAGGCTTTGTGCTGAACATTTGCCTCTGCTGGGGCCCTAGATTTCATCAGTTTCACACAGGTTTTTATGCTAATTTCTCAGTTTGGATTCCTGGACCACACAAATTATATAAATGTAGTTCTTACATACATTTGTGATATAGGTTTGAGTCTCTTATTTTCTACCCAAAGCCTTGGATGGTGGCAAGTAGAGTTTTTCTAACCT
Source organism: Canis lupus dingo (assembly GCF_003254725.2). Taxonomy (NCBI): domain Eukaryota; kingdom Metazoa; phylum Chordata; class Mammalia; order Carnivora; family Canidae; genus Canis; species Canis lupus. The sequence continues at coordinate 31,055,267 of NC_064245.1, forward strand.
TTATTTGACCTAAATGTCACTACCTTTATTCCTGTTGTTCTTTGTGTGCATTAAAAACCTAGCCCCAATACCATATTTGTTCCAGATTCCCATTGGGCCACCAATAGCTCCAATAGCATTTATGACATCAGGGAGTTTTTCATTCATTTTCCATTTTTGTGTGTGTATATTTAAAGTTGGAGCACCTGGGTGGTTCAGTTGATTAAGCATCTGCCTTTGGCTCAGGTCATGATCCCAGGGTCCTGAGATTGAGTTCTACATCTGGCTCCCTGCTCAACGGGAAGTCTGCTTTTCCTTCTGCCCCTCCCCCACTCGTTCTCTCTCTCTCTCTCTCTCTCTCTCTCTCTCTCATACAATCTTTTTTTTTTAAGTTTATTGTGTTTTGTCTACTATTTTCATGTGTTTGAAGTGGGCAGAGGTTGTTCTATATTAGCTCAGCCCACCATATCGACCGTAAGTATCTTTAAGGTATATTTTCAGGTAAAGATGAGAACATCTTGGAAAAACTACTGTTGTTATTGACTATATGAGCGTTTGCTTCAGTAGTAATGTATATCATTTCACATGCCAAGCTTTGGAAAAAGTGTGGAGATACAGGAATCTATAGAAAACGGACTTTGGGTAAAGGGATGAGTAAAATGGGTGAGGGGAGTGAGAGGTATGTTTCCAGTTATGAAATGATTAAGTCACAGGAATAAAAGATAAGTGTAAGTAATACAGTCAGTGATATTATAATAGTGGTGTTTGGTGGCAAGATAGTAGCTATACTTGTGGTGAACATAAGATAACATATAAACTCATCAAATTAGTGTTGTACATCTAAAGTTAATGTAATATGTGTCAACTACAATTAAAAAAGAAAAAAATCAACTTTAGAAGAGGAGGAAAACTCAAGAAATACAAAGTCTTTAAAGTCATTAACAGTTACTCTTTTATAAATGTAAACTTCTTTTGAATGTTGGAAACTTCAAATCATACTGGAGAGAAGGGTAACTTTATGGCCAGATGCAAACTATGGTAGTTTGCTGCTGCTTTGTAACACCTTCAGATCACAGCATATTGGCAGCCTCCTTCTCTATACCTGTGTACATGGAGTAATAATGCTAATAGTTGGCATTCACTGAGTACTTATTATATGATAAACTGTCCTCTAAGTCCTTATGTTAACTCATTTAGTCCTCATAATAACCCTTCTGGGAGCATTCTGTGATTTTCATTATCTTCCTTATTACAGTTGAGAAAGCTAAAGTAAAAACAGTTAAGTAACCTAATCCAAAATTACATTTCTGTTAAGTAGCAATACCATAATTAAAGCAATGCCAGGCAGTCTGGCTACAGAGCTTGTGCTTCTAACCACTGCTATATTGTACAAAATTGTAAGAGAGATGTCAGGGGCAAAGGATCCTGCCATAGTAAAGATAAGAAATTTGGAATAAAATTATAGTGAGTCCTTCTGTAAGCATATATAAACTGTCTAAAGCTACTTGTTCCAAAGATATATTCTAGGTTAGGTTTTTTGGTGCTGTTTTTTAAAAATATAAACAAGCAAAATAAGGACTAAGAAGGGGGATCTTGGAGGGAAGGTTATGCTGCCCCTTCATGGTAGAAGGTAAAGCTTGTGTGGAATTTAAGGTTAATGCCCATGGTACCAAGACTGAATGCATCCACAATAAGAGCAAAGCAAAATGGACAATTAGCACCAAAAAACGTTTTCTTTATTCTGACCTTTGGGTAGTGACTTGGCCAGGGCTCAGGTTCAGACCTTTAGTTTGCTTTTATAGCTATTCAGTGTAAAAAAGAGATAAACTTTATTTTGATTGTTTGTTTTGCATAGACATATTTTATAGTTCTGCTCTGATGCATTTCATAAATGACAGCATTGATATAGCTTTTCCACATAGTTGGATGGTTTTATTATGTGCATTTTTCATGTCCCTTGTAGGTGCCAAAGTAAAAATTCAGGGCAATGTACTTTAGAAGGCTTTGAGGACCAACACATTTTTTAAATGAACGTGTATTGAGAATGTATTAAAGAATAGATGATATGAGTCAGTCTATCAGTTTTCATTTACTGAGCACCAGCTATATATCCCATGGTGTGGAAACCATTCACAAATACAAAAGTTATGCTCCTGCCTATAAGATTTTTTTATTTTGATGGAGAAATACAATGTGTAAGACATTATATATTATATATAAATGCTATATTATAAACTCCTGAAATTCTTAAGTAATACTGAGAGAGGAGAAATGAATATGAACTAGATTAGTTAGAAGTTTCATAGGAAATGGGTTTTATATGATAATAAGCAGTACTTATTGAGCTCTTACTTTGTGCTGGCACTGTCCTAAGCACTTTAGATGTGTTACTCTATTCAGGTAAGAAGAGAACAAGTAATATGCTGTAGCCACCCAGCTAGGAAGATGTAAAGCCAGAATTCACACCCAAGCAGTCTAGTTCCAGAATCCATTCCATGATTACATCTCTCAAAACAAAGGGATGGATGGATCTGGGCAAAGTAAATTGAAGACATCCCAGGCAGGACAGTCAGTACCAACAAGGGCAGAGAGAGGTGAACTTAAATCCCATTTGTAAATTTTTAAGAGAGTAGTGTTTTGTATTTTTAAGATTATGTGTGAGATTTTAATAGTGTGCAGTGATGGTCATAAAACCTTAAAGTGAACTTATTGCATATATATGATCTTTAAATATTATGTACTGAGTTGTTCTTTTTTTCACCTACAGCTATGATTATAACAGAAGTCAGTGAGAAATTCTGGTTTTTGAAAAAGATTTTATTTATTTATTAGAGAGAGAGAGACCACAGAGGGAGAGTGAAAGGGAAAAGCAGACTCCCTGCTGAGCAGAGGGCCTGACTCACAGCTTGATCCCAGGACCCTGGGATCAGTACCTGAGCAGGAGGCAGAAGCTTAACCAACTGAGCCACCCAGGCACCCCAAGAAATTATGGTTCTTTATATGGTTGCTACTCTTGTATTCTATTTACCAGGAGTTGATCTGCAACATAAATCAAAATATTTAAGTTTACTTGTTCCCCCAAATGCATAACATATATACAGTTAAGTTTAAACAAACCATGAATACATTTTGAACATAAAGTGAAATGAGCATTTTAGCAGCACTTTCTTTGGCACTTTTACTGTACATTTGACAATTGCATATCAGAGAGAAATATCTACCTTCTTATAATAAAGTTTTTTAATATTTTTATCTGATAGCATCAGGCCATCAGTGCCATTCTACAAAATATAGAAGAAAAACAAGGAAATTTACTAGAATTTGAAATAAGAACCCCTGAAGATGCAGGTAAATATGGACCCATACTCAAGTTTGATTATTTCATACATCCAAGGTCATTGCTCCCTTAGCTTCTTAAGGTATATCTTATATCAAAGCTTACTTAACAGTGGCTGAAAAGTAACCTTTTTTTTTAATGTGATAAGAAAGTACCAGGAATGAGCATCAGAAGTCATTTATGCAAACCAGTGGTTAGTGTAATTGTTAATCAAGATATTTCGAGACTTAAGGTACAACATGCATGAGTAATATGAGAGACACTCAGAACCACGGTCAGAGATAAGCTACTCTGCTGATAAGTTTAGATGAAGATGTGGAAGAAAAGCATAAGATAGTGACTAGATATGAGATTATGTTACTACTAAGCTCCTCAGTTTCACCCAGCTATCGTAACCCTTAAAAAGATATCAGAAAAGGAATAGACCGTTGTGACTCAAGTAAGGCAAATCCTCATGCCTTTCAGATGAGCAGATAGACCCAGTAAATGTCTTAGTGGATAGCTGTCTTCCTGTTTACAAAAAACACTAGTGGTTCAAAATGGTAAACTTGACTTTGATCCCTGACCTAATAATCTGAATTTCTCAAAATGTCAGTGAGTATTTGCAAATCTTTGGTAGGTCACAGTTGTGTTTTCTTGAGTTATGATTTACAGATAGAAATTAGCTCCTGAAAGATGCAGATCTGAATGTTAAAGTAGTTAGCTAAAAAATAACTTGAAGAATGTCATCAGTCTTTCATGTAACAGGATACAACTATTAATTCATCTCTTGTCCTAGCTCATACTGTATATAGTCTTTAAAAAATTATTTCCTTTTAAATTATACCCATTCTACCTTTCATCTTGGCCTAACACATGGTACATGTTATGTTTTGAGGAAAATAATACAAAATAATTTATACTATAAAGCAAATGTGAATAATTCATATATTTTATTTAGTATTTACAATATCTTATACACCTAAGGTGAATTTCCAATTTTATAATTTTTTTATTAAAAGGGTATATATAAACGTACTTCAAAATATAATAAAGAAGAAAAATGTGCTAAAATTACATCCTGTCTCACCACAATATTTTGTTGTATACGTTTCCTTTATTTTTTTCTAAGAATTTAATTACATAGTTATACCTCAATAAAATTATTAAAAACATAGTTTGGATCATGCTAAACTTGCCAATTTTACATTTTTCCCCATACCCATTATTCTTAGTGGTTTGCATAGTATCCTATTCTATAAATGTTCCAGAAATTCACTTTTCCCTTTTTGTTGAACATTTACATTTTTCTAATTTTTTGCTAATCTTTAGCATATACCTTTCTGAATTTAGGATTATCTTCTTTGGAAGGATTACCAGAATTGGAACTACTGGGTCAAAAATTTATAAACATTTTAAAATCTGATAATTTGTATTGGTAAATTGTTTTATAAGGTATTAGATACAAATTTATACTTTCACCAACACACATTAGTGTTTATTTCCTTTATACTGCTAAAGCATCAGTATTTTCATTTAATTTTAGTAGTGTAATAAGAAAAATGCCTCATATATTCACCTGCCTTTTTGATTATTAGTGGTATTTTTTCTCTAGTTTTATTTCCTGCTTTTGTGAAGTTGTTCCTGTTTGTCTATTAATAAATTGGAGCCATTTTATATAATCAAGCTATTGACCCCTTTCCTGCCATAATTGCTGCAAATGTTTTTCAGCTTAACTGTCTTTTTATGTGCAATGTGTTAATTTATGCTTAAGTATATATATTTTCAAATTCTGTATAGTAAAATATCAGCCTTTTTCCTTTTAATGCTTTTAAGATGATAAATTTTTCTCCCCTCCCCATCCCTATGCTTTGTAATTTAATTTTATAACCAATACAATGACTAGCAGGATCCCTTTATTTTCGTCTCACTGCCTCTTTAAGGGAGGATAGAAAGGTAAGGCAATGGGACTCTTGAGTTCTTGTTTAGTAACTAAATACTGACTGGTTTTTTTAAAGATTTTATTTATTTATTCATGAGAGACACAAAAAGAGAGAAGCCGAGACACAGGCAGAGGGAGAAGCAGGCTCCCCACATGGAGCCTGATGTGGGACTCCATCCTGAACTGGGATCACGCCCTGAGCCAAAGGCAGACGCCCAACCACTGAACCACCCAGGTGTCCCAATACTGACTGTTATTGACTTCATCAATCTTTGGCAAATGTCTAAAACTTAGTCTCTTCAGAGCAGTTTTCTGAGGCTGTTCTGAGACTTCTACCTGGCTCCTATAGTGTAGCAGGGCAGCGTACATTTTCCTTTCCCTGGCTCCTCTCAGTCTCTCTCTCGCTCTTTTTTTTATTTTTTAATTTTATTTTTTAATTTTTTTTAGGTAATCCACCCTAAACAGGCTCTTTCTTTCAGGGAAAAGCCATCATAGTCAGGATCACAGAGCGGCCTCCACACCAAGTCCTCAGAATCCTGGCACTTTGGACCTGTGATTAGAAGGGAGGATAGTTAATTTTGAGTACAGGAGCAACTTTCCCTTTCCCCAACTGTCCGAATGTCTTGCTGGCTCTGCAGGGTCTCAATCTCTAGATGTTCAAGAAGGAAGTCGATGTGAGTCCATTGTCCCCAAAAAAAGTTATTACTCTCTTCAGAGGCTGCTCCCATTGGGCTTGAGATAAAGGAAAGAAATCTCGCCTTCCACCTTGGCTCCTCAGAATGAGATTCCCATCCATTTGAGCAATAGCTCTCCGAAGTATTTTTACAAATTCACCACCCTGTATTCTGATCCTTTCATATCTTTGATCTGGCTGAGGGATCTAAGAATAATGAATCCCACTGTGTACATTTCTCTTTGAGTCTTTGTTATAGATGTCTTGCATTCACTTTGATATCAGCTATCTTTAGTGCCTCAAATAAACTGACCATAAGAATGTTTAGTTTGAACATTTCATACATTATTTTTTCCTAAGCATTTTAACTCTGTTATTCATTTGAAATCTCTTTTCCACATGTGGTACAAAACAAGGATAGAATAGTCTCCCACCCCCCATATTACTACTCTGCCTCTTATTTGTTGAGTAATTTCTGTCATCCTCGTTGTTTTTCTAATGCCTTATAATCATATATTAAAATCTTACACATATTAGGGCAATTTCTAAGTTCCAAGATACCACTGATTAATGTATCTGATATGTATATAGTATCAATTTACATGTAAAATTCTTTATGTTCTTTTTTATAGAAAAATATAGAATCTTCTTCATTACTATGCTAATGTTATTTCTACCTCTGATTTAAAATTCAGTTAGAAAAACCCAATGTGACAGGGTACATTGATACTATAAACATCTTTTATTAAATGTCAAATATGCCAAACAGATTTATATCTAAATTCTTAATGATCAAGTTTCCCCCCTTTGTTGGCACATGCATCATATAGAATTAATCCTTAGTCATAGTACTAATAAGACAGAAACTACTCTGGGAACACTGACTCTATACTGACCAAATCATTTATATCATTTGTCTAATTTGCAAAGGGAGGTTCTGGAACAAATTCCTACTCTGAACTTCAGTCATTTCCCACCACTGATTTTCTAGTTAAATTATCTAGAAATTATCTAGTAAATTATCTAGAAAAATATGCATTGGTCTAAAATCTAGTTAAATTATCTAGAAAAATATGCATTGGCCTAAAATTATTAGGAAAAAACTTAAGAAACAAAGCCAAAAGTGAAATAACAAATAGCTTAACAGAAATAAAATATATTAAATGTATTCATTTAAGCATTTCCATTTACTACCTGAGAATTGGATTCTGATGTAATTGACATTTATGTGTAAATCTTGTGGATTTATGATCGGTGAAGGAAGTCATTATGCCTTTACTTAGGAAGAAGAGGAAGAAAGTAGGAAAATTTTAAGTAATTATTGTAAAAGTAATTTTATATAGATCTTTAAGTAACCTGAGATATCATACAGCCCTATATAAGTGTTAAGTGTAAAGGACAAGAACTGATAACATGCTTTTTATTTCTAACTACATATATAGTTACATATGGCAAACACATCTAGAATAATACACTTAGGGCAGCCCGGGTGGCTCAGTGGTATAGCGCTGCCTTCTGCCTAGGGTGTCATCCTGGAGACCCGGGATCGAGTCCTGCATCTGGCTCACTGCATGTAGCCTGCTTCTTCTCCCTCTGCCTGTGTCTCTGCCTCTTTCTCTCTGTGTCTCTCATGAATAAATAAATTTTAAAAAAGAATAATACACTTAACAAATACATCTAATATAGTTTAATTAATAATTAACTATTAATTTTATTTTAATTATTTTTTATTAAAATTAAATTATTAAATTTATGAATTAATAAAAATTTAATAATGAATATAGCATACATACATATATAGTTACATATATTATAAATATGCATTGAATAATCCATTAGATAAATATACTAAAAACTTTTACACACACCAACAAATACACTGCTACCAAAGTATAAACAGTAGTCTCTTGTGAAATGAAAAAGAGTAGTAAGTAACAGAAGGTGAGAGTAGGATACTTTTTTTTTACTTTTCTTCTATGTAAACATTCATATTGTTTGAAATGTTTATACAGTGTGTGCCCTTTGTATTTTAAAAAGTAAATAATTTTAACAAAATATTTATTTTCCTATTTATCTTCCTTTCCTAACCTCATTTCACAGATGAGGAAGGTGACTATAAAGGTCATATGACTTGTCCAGGTTCACAGAGCTAAGTGGAGTAGCAGGATTAGAACTCAGGCTAACCTGCTCTATTGAGAGTACTTCCATAGGGTGGCATAATTCAGTGAGTTTTGATTTATATATCTGGACCACTAATAGGGAACAGGGTAAGGAAATAATGGCATTTTATTTTATTTTTAAATTATTTTTTTAGGGATCCCTGGGTGGCACAGCGGTTTAGCGCCTGCCTTTGGCCCAGGGCGCGATCCTGGAGACCCTGGATCGAGTCCCACGTCAGGCTCCCGGTGCATGGAGCCTGCTTCTCCCTCTGCCTGTGTCTCTGCCTCTCTCTCTCTCTCTCTGTGTGTGTGACTATCATAAATAAATACAAATTTTAAAAAAATAAATTATTTTTTTAATAATGGCTTTTTAAAATTAATAGGCTGAGTTTTGTGTGATCAAACTTAACATTTGATGTCTTTCTTCTATCATTAACTGACTTTTTATTACCATGTTTCCAGAACAATGCATTGAAAAGATGTTAGAGATAAAAGAGATTATGGATTATGTGCTTGCCAAACAGAAGGCAGAAAGGGATGATCTGGCTAAAAAATACAGGTGAGTGAAAAAATAGAAATGCTTTAGAGTTTTCATAATATTTCCCTTCTTAGTTATAATAGTGAGAATCTAGAATTTCTTAAGAGTGTGAATGTTGCATAGGACCAAAGAATGACTTTATGAGGTCATCTAATCTATTACCTCCATGGGGAATTGTACTTTCCAGAAAGATATTTTTATATTTTATTACTTGAAATATTCAGAAAAAGACGGATCTTAAAAAGTTGTCTACAGCAAAGAATTTTGTCAAAGTGTCTCTGGTCATGAATCTCCAAAATAAATTTCTTTCCATGGTGAACTTAAATTTTTTACAGTACAAAGTTTTCCTTTTGCTATCACAAATGTTGTCTTTCTAAGCATTATAACCATGTATATTATTTAGTTTTGTGTATTTCTAAACCCTCAAAGTTTTTAAGAGATTTCATCCTGATTATATATTGGTTATATACCTCTTTTTGTCCTTTTCTTGAGAAAAATGTTATATTTTTTTTCTTATGTGGGCATTATTTTTATTAGTTTTTCATAGATTTAACTATATATGCTGTTTTTTCTCATAATGAGAACTTTAAGATTTACTCTCTTAGCAACTTTCAAATATACAATACAGTATCATTAACTATAGTCACCATGCTGTACATTATATCCTCATGACTCATCTATTTTATTACTGGATATTTGTACCTTTTGACTCCCTTTATCCATTTCATCCACCCTCCACCTTCCACCTCTGGCAACTACCAATCTGCTCTCTATATCTATGAGTTCAGTTTTTTGAAGTTTTTTAGATTTCACATATAAGTGAGACCATACAGTATTTGTTTTTCTCTGTCTGACTTATTTTCACCTAATATAATACTCTCAAGGTCTGTGCATGCTGTCAAAACTGGCAGGATTTCTTTCTTTTTCATGGCTGAATAATATTCTTCTGTGTGTGTGCACTTGTGCACATAAACCACATTTTCTTTTTTTTAATTTATCTTTTATTGGTGTTCAATTTGTCAACATATAGAATAACACCCAGTGCTCATCCTGTCAAGTGCCCACATCAGTGCCCGTCACCCAGTCACCCCCACCCCCTGCCCACCTCCCCTTCCACCACCCCTAGTTCATTTCCCAGAGTTAGGAGTCTTTCATGTTCTGTCTCCCTTTCTGATATTTCCCACTCATTTTTTCTCCTTTCCTCTTTATTCCCTTTCACTATTTTTTATATTCCCCAAATGAATGAGACCATATAATGTTTGTCCTTCTCCGATTGACTTATTTCACTCACCATAATACCCTCCAGTTCCATCCACATCGAAGCAAATGATGGGTATTTGTCATTTCTAATGGCTGAGTAATATTCCATTGTATACATAAACCACATCTTCTTTATCCATTCATCTTTCAATGGACACCGAGGCTCCTTCCACAGTTTGGCTATTTAAACCACATTTCTATATTCATCCTTTGATGGACATTTAGGTTGTTTTTATGTCTCAGCTATTGTTAATAATGCTGCAGTGAGTATGGGGTTGCAGATATCTTTTTGACCTTATTCTTTATTCACATGTGATCTTTCTAGTTTCTTTTATATTCTTATGAGCACTTGACATCTATTGTACATTTAGTTTTTTTCCTGAATTTATTTAAAAATCAGTTTTCTATTTTCATTTATAAGTCTTCTGTGTTCATTTTGCTTTTTCTCTCCATTGAATAAGTATTACAAATTCATTTCTATTTCCTGTTTTCCTGTCAGTATAATGCAAGTGAGCTTATAGGACCTACAGGTGGGTAACTGACTGCAGGATATATTCTAAGAGACTTTGGAGAAGGCTAGCTTCAATTTTCCTTTATGTCCTATGATTAACAATATACCGTGGATTTTGGAAAGTTACTGATCAGTTGGGTTTGCAGGTGTGTAAATCTATTCATATTGCTATAAGACTTAAAATCATGTAATCTAAAATGAACTTTTATTTTTCTGTCTGAACTCTGTTTTAAATGCGATATTACTATTTTTTTCTCCTTTTATGCTACTAGTTGTTTATCTAATTTCTTCTAGCTGTTTCTTCCATTTTCATCTGCTACTCACTTTAACATCTGTTTTGCTTGGAGTACCAACAACTCTAAACTATGATACTCTAAACTCTAAACTATGATAGAGAGACAGATATCTATACTATTGCTGTCCCATAAAGCAGCTGCCTGAGGATGACCCTTGAGGGTCCCTGAGATGATTTCAAGGGGTGTGTGAAGTCAAAACTATTTTTATAAGAAAACTAAGATATTATTTGCCTTTTTGCCTCACATTCTAATGAGTGTGTAATGGAATTTTCCAGAGGCCACATGAAGTGTGATATCATTATTCTAATAGCTAATGGAAAGCATGCTTGAATGTTCTTGTTTTAAAAATTTCTGTTTTATTTTCTAAAACAGTAAATATTGATAGATATATCCATATGAACAAAAGCCCTTTGGGTTCCTCAGTAATTTTTAAAGGTATTAAAAAAAGTCCTAAAACCAAAAAGTTTGAGAACTACTAGAAACAAAGAGTTTAGTGTCCTGAAGGTCACTGTAGAATAACCGAAAGAAAAAGGTATGTAGATTAGCCATTTTCTCTCAAATGCAAGCCCCTTATAGTCACACAGGTTAATGCCTATCTGGGTAGTCCCTCTGGACCTGAAAGTGATTCAGTACAGATTCAAAGCATAATTACAGTAATTACTTGATGGACTGACATTGCTCAGGTCTAGCTCAGGTATAATTACTCACAAAATAGTCTCACTCCTTCAGCTCTAAGGGAACTTAAATGGAACTTATTCCCAAATGTTACTTCCTGACACACCTTTCCACTATGAACAGGTAAGCAACCTCCAAGTTTAAAGAATAGTATTCCTCCTTGATCATCAGTTGCTACTTAACATCCCAAATTTTGTTTCTTTTTCAGAGTTGACTCACAACTGGTAAATAATATAAATGTGGAAAACCACACCATCACCTCCATAAAAAGGCAGTCTACTCGTAACCTTAAGAGTCATTTTCCTCTCAGAAGAAATTCATTGCAAAAATAGACCCTTGTGTACTTTGGGCTGATTAAATTAAGACAAGTATCTTTAAAATATAAATGACTACTAAAAATTTTTTCTCCGGTTTTCATATTGTTTTCTCTGTTTCTTTCTGTAGGGTGTCCATAGAATCATTTAAGCAAGGAGTCCTGAGAGAACAGCTGGCTAACTTGGCCACAAGACAGAAGAGCCTTTTAGTTGTGGCAAAAAAACAGAAAAAAATTACCGAGAAAATCCAAAACTATAAAAACATTACATCTTTGTCTGGTCCTAGTTTGAGGAAGCCACCGTCCAGCTCAGAAATCTCTAGTGAAAAGGACAGCCAAGACCTTATCAGTCTGGAAAATTCATTGCAGCCCCAGTCAGGTTCACTTTCTCTTGTCAGCCTTACTTGTGGAAGCATGCAGGAAACACCATTGTCTCCAGAAACTTGGAATAGCAGCCCAAATACCAACACTTGTGTAAATTCAGAAACAGTGAGAAGGGAATTTTCTGGAAATGAGCTGATTTCTAAGCAAAATGTCAATGATGGTACCTTCGATGGGTCACCAAAATCCAGATGTGCAGATGGCACTAAGATTAAATTACCCTCCCAACCTGTTGCTCTTACTGCTCAGAGGGAGTATTCACAGAGAGGAAATGATCTCACAGAGCCTCCAGCCCCAGAGCGCGAGCCCTGTAATCATCCTTCTGCAGTAACTAACACATTAAACATTGCAGCGACTACAAGCATACTTGCTAGAAATGATGCCCATCCATCAGCTGTTGTTTGTGATCAGGCTCCTACCAGTTGTGATCCAAAAAGAGGAAAGAGGAAAATAGCTTCCCAGCAGCCAAGTAGGGGGACATTGGAATCTCTGACACATCAAGGGACTGATGTCTTAGGCAGTAATACTGGGCATCAGACAAAATCTTATCCTAAAAAACCAGCTTTTACTGTTCGACGTGCTAATGACAGCCACAGCTCCTCCCCCTCTGAGCGTGGCCGTCAACATATTATTAAAAAGCCTGTAAACTCCAGCACAGTTCCTAGAAAGAAATGTATGCAGATAAAGGATCTGATATTACTCGGAAGAATTAATCCAGGAAAAAACATTCTAGAATTCAAAACACAGGTATCCTATTTTTTTCTCTAAAATCATGTAATTTTATAAATAAGTTAATAAATGTTACTGTCACTAAGTGTAGGCATTTAGCTCAGATTCAGGAAATAGGGTTTGACTGGGCTTCTTGAATGAGGAGACATACCATTGTGTTCTCAGTGAGTGAAATCATGCTTTTAGGATGGTTCTATATGTTTTGGTCCCAAGCACCTGTGGGATCCAACTCTGGATCAGCTATAATAAAATTTTAACATAACTTTTCATATTTCTGCTATTTCTTAACAGCTTTATTGAGGTATTATTAACACACACTACACGTATTTATATTATGCAATTTGACAGATTTTGACCTATAAGTTTACATCTGTGAAACCATGACCACAGACAAGGTCATGAACATATCCATCACCTCCAGAAGTCTCTTTTTGCCCTTTTGTATACCTGCTTCCTATCCCCTTCTTCCCATGTTGAGCCTATAGACAATTACTGTTCTGCCCTCTGTCCCTATACTTTAGTTTGCACTTCAGAGAATTATATAAAAGTAGAATTACACCATATGTGTTCATTTTTGTCTGGCTTCTTTCTCTGAACATAATTGAGAGTCATTGTCATTAGAGCATGTATCAGTAGTTAATTCCTTTTTTTATTGTTCTGTAGTATGTAGAACAAACTACAGTTTGTCATTTCATCTGTGACAGACATTTACATTGATTCCAGTTGTTGACTATCACATATAAAGCTCCTGTGAATATTGGTATACAAATTTTGGCTCACACAGGCTTTTGCTTTTCTTGGGTGAATACCTAGGAGTGGAGTGGCTGGATTATATATGATATGTATATATTTGACTTTTTAAGAAACTGCCAAGTTGTTTGTAACATTTTACATTCCACCAGCTGTGTATGAGTATTCTAGTTCCTCCACATTCTTACTTAATGTAACACCTAGTATGATCAATCTGTTAATTTTAGCTATATACTAACATGTAATGTAGATGTATGGATGTCATATGTATATATGTATAGTAGTTTATCCTTGTGGTTTTAATTTGCATTTCAAAATGTTTAGCATCTTTTCATGTGCTATTTGCCAGCCATACTTATTCTTTGGTGAAACTTATTTTCAAATATTTGTCCAAGTTTTTAATTGGTTGCTTGTTTTCTTGTTTTGGTATTTGATATATTTTGGATATAAGCCCTCTATCAAACATATACTTAGCAAATATTTTCTCTTAGTCTATGGCTTGTCTTTTCATTCTCTCAAAATTGTCTTATAAAGAACAGAAGTTTGGGGCTCCTGGGTGGTTCAGTTGGTTAGTCATCTGCCTTCAGTTCAGGTCATGATCTCAGGGTCCTGGGATTGCGTACTGCACTGGGCTCTCTGCTCAGTGGGGAGTTTGCTTCTCCCTCTCACTCTCCCTCTGTGCTCACGAGCTGTCTCTCAAATAAATAAATAAAATCTTAAAAATCTTAAAAAATAAAAAACACAAGTTTAATATTTTGATATAGTCCAACTTAGCAACTTGCTCTTTCACTGATTATGTTCTTAGAACCATATCTAAGAATTCTTTGTCTAACCCAAGGACACAAAGATTTTCTCTTAGAATTTAGGCCTATGATCCATTAATTTTTGTATGTGGTACAAAGTAGCATATTTTTGAATTTGGATATTCAGTTCTTCTGACAACATATGTTGAAAAAAATACCCTTTATTGAATTGTCTTTGCATCTTTGTAGAAAATCCTTTGTTTCATATATGTGCTTATTTCTGGACTTCTATAATATATCTTATGCCTGTCTTACCATGAATACCATCTTGATTGTGTAGCTCTATAATAAGTGTTACAATCAGGTAGTGTTGAGGCACCAGGGTGGCTCAGTAGGTTAAGTGGCTGACGCTTGGTTTCAGATCAGGTCATGATCTCAGGGTTGTGAAATCAAGCCCCATGTCAGGCTCCATGCTCAGCATACAGTCAGCTTTTTTAATGCTTCGTTTCCTTTGTTGGTTTGTTAGCTATAATTCATTTTACTTCAGTTGTGGTGTTAGAGTTTATGGAACATATTTTTAACTTCTCCCAGTACCTGTGATATTTTATCACTTCATGTATACTCTAAGAACCACAAGCTAGTATGCTTCCCTTTCTCTACTCCTGACCTTTGTGTTATCATATATTTTGCTTTGATCTAATGCTATAAATTCCATACATTATTATTTTTGTTTAAACAATTATCTTTGAAGTAGACTTAAATGTTAAGAAAAATATTTTTTCTCATGTAGTTACTATTTCTGTTTTTGTTTCTTTTGTGTAGATCCTGATTGACATTTGCTGTCATCTTTCTTCTGCCTGGAGGACTATCTTTAACATTTTTTGCATTGAAGGTCTTCTGCCGATAGTGAATCCTTTTAACTTTTGCCATGTCTGAAAAAGTTTATTTCACCTACATTTTTTAAAGAATTTTTGCTAGATATATAGACTTCTGTGTTGAAAGGGTTTTTTTTTCTTTGAGTACTTTAAAGATTTACTCCATTGTTTAGACACACTGTTGTTCTTAACCTTGTTCCTCCATAAATAATGGGTCTTTTTTTCTCCTTCTGGCTGCTTGTAAGAGTTTCTCTTTATCTGGTTCTAAGCAATTTTGATTATGAGGAGTATTAGCATAATATTTTTGTTTCTTATGCTTGGGGGTTATTGAATTTCTTGAATCTCTGTGTCCCAAATTTGAATCTCAAATGTGGAAACATTTCAGCCATTATTTCTCCAAACATTATTTCCTCCCTCCCCTCCATTTTTGAACCTCTTATTACATACATAATAGATTGCTTGAAATCCTTCTATAATTCACTGATAATCTTTTCATTTTAAAAAATTCTCTTTTCTCAGTGTTTCATTTTTATGCAATTCCTATTCCTTTGTCTTTGAATTTACTAATCTTTTTGTTTGAAATATCTAATAAAAAAAGAAATATCTAATCATCAATGTATTCTCCATCTCTAGAATTTTGATTTTGGTCTTTTAAAAATATTTTCCATGTCTCTACATAACTTTTGAACATGTGGAATATGATTGTAATAACTACTTAATGTTTTTGTCTACTAATGCAAACATTCTTATCAGTTCTCATTTTCAGTTGTTTGCTTTATCTCTTCTGTATGAGTTGTATTTTCCTACTTCTTTCTAGGCCTGTGAATTTTTCATTGAATCCCACACATTGTGAGATCTACCTTGCTGGATGCTGAATATTTTTTATTCTTATAAATAGATTGTAGATTTATTCTAGGATGCAGTTAAGTTCCTTGGAAATAGTTTGATCCTTTGGTGTCTTGCTTTTAAGATTTGGTCAGCAGGACTGGAGCAATGTGTTCAATCTAGGGCTAGTTATTTCCCACTACTGAGTGGGAAATAACTGACTCTTCTGTGTACCCTACCAAAGCCCCACCAGTTATGAGGTTTTCTAGTTGTGCTGTTGGGAACAGGCACTATTTCTGACCTTTGAGAATGCCAGATGTCCTTACCTCTAATCCTTTCAGGTGGTTCTTTTCCCAGCCCTGGGTAACTTGCTCCCAAACACGGCCAATCATTACTCAGCTGAATGCTAAAGAGGACCCCCCTGAAGATCTGCAGAGTCCTCCCTCTTTGTATTGCTCTCTTCTTCAGTATTCTGTCCTGCAAACTCTAGGTACCTTGCCTCCATGATCTCTGCTCTGTCTCCTCAACTCAGGACATAAACAGGCTTTGCCTAGAATCCCCTCTTCCTGCACCCTGACCTGGTAACTTTCAAGGCAGCGAGCTAGGACACTTGGAAGGCTTACCTCATTCATTTCTCACTTCTCAGGGTATTGTACTTTGTTGCCTGATGTTTAGTACCTTGCAAACCATTGCTTCATATATTTTGTCTGTTTTTTGTTTGTGTTAGGGTAAATCTGGTTCCTCTTACTCCATCATGGCCAAAAGTAGAAGTTTACATATTTCAGGTATTTTTCCTTCTTAATTTTTTTTTTCATTTTTCACTTTAGGAGACTACCCACAAAGCCAGTGTCTTACTGAGCGGTAAAATTAAAGTAGAAAATGGTCAGATTTATCAAAATCCAGTCACCTGGCTCAAGGATCTTCTAGGAGGCAACAGTTATGTGACTTGGAATTATGCTTGGAGTAAGGTGAGTCATTCTTAAGTATATCTGTAACTTCATATTCAAATGGAAAGGTACTTATTTTTTATGATAAAACTATTTTTTTTTTTAAGAAATCAGAAGTTCTCCAAACTATATATTCTTTGTACGATATGCTACATACTTTCTCCCACAACTCTTATTTGCCAGAAATCCCCAGGGGCAGAATTGGACAGCTGACAGCCTTTCCTTCTTTCCTTCCTTGTTCCTCATCTGGTCTCAGAAATTCAAATGCCCTCAACCTTCCCCTATTATCCTTCCAGGTGAATTCAGTTCTTTGTGACTCCACATAGAAAATTTGAGACCTCTGGTGTATTGATGATTTAGTTATATGTTAGTATTCTGATGTAATGAAGGAAAAACTTCCCGTAAAGACAAAGGAACAAGTAAGCAGCCTAAGACCCACAGAAGTTATGGTGTGCTTTTGTATGAACACAGTTTTATCCATCAGTTGCCAACCTCCCAAAAAGAAATATATCTTTTCATTCCAACTTCTCAGATTTAGTAGTCTTCCCCATAGTTCTATATTATGAGTTATAAGCCCAGTTTAACCACCAATTTAAAGACTATTAATGACAGACACCTTTGAGGTTCACCTCCAGATGTCCATGGCCACACTTAAGGGAACAATCTTTCAGTGATTGACCCAGGAAAGTGTGAATCTTCAGACATCCACCAATACTGTCAAACAACTGCAGATGCCTTCCCCTCCACTAGCCATTTTATAAGCCTCAGTACCTAAGAAATGAAAAGCAGTTTCTTCTCCCTTTTTTTGTCCCACTTAGCTCTGCCCACCCTTCCTCCTAGCTCCTCCCCTCCTTCCTAGTCCGTAACCTATTTTCTGATATCCTAGACTTTTGTGCTTCCAAAACTATGGTGTAGTTCCTTTACTTATATCAGCACATCTTAGATTTTTCTCTACTGTAGAATCTGTTTTTTTTTTCCTTAAAGGATTTTTCTTGTTTATTTACCACTCCTGGAATCACAGGCCATCTAGTTTTCACATGCCCAGCCATTTCCATGAAACCATGAATCATATTTTCATGTTAGTAATTAACATTTTACCATTGGAAATCCTTTTTATTAAAGTTTTTTAAACTTGTGATAGTTTATATCATTTTGCTGAAATACTCTGTGCTCACAACATGAATATGGTACTGATTTCTGTAGTTGAGTTTTTTTGAGCTTCAGTATGCCTCTGCTACTGTGTGCCCAGTGATGACTCAGTTCTCCCACTCTTTTTCTTTATTGGAACTACTGCATTTTCTGCTTTTGAATAGCTGGCTGTGACATCATTTGGCTCTCACTCTGTACTTAGGCCTCATTTATTTACCACATTGCCTCTGGTCTTTTCTTACCAGTCATGTCAGTTCATCATATAGTTTAACACCTATGTTGGCAATGAAGCCAAAGGCAAGTAAGCACTATAATTAGAATTCTTGGTTGTAAGATATTCATAAGATTATCTAAATAGACCTGTAAATTTTTTAATTATCCTAAAAATTTAAAAAATACCATAGGACACTCATGTACTTCTAATAAATACCCCAGGCTGAGAAACACTACCATGGTGGAGTTTTTTTTACAATATTTAAAATCCTTTTCTAGGGGATCCCTGGGTGGCTCAGCGGTTTGGCGCCTACCTTTGGCCCGGGGCGTGATCCAGGAGTCCCGGGATCGAGTCCCACGTCGGGCTCCTGGCATAGAGCCTGCTTCTCCCTCCTGTCTCTCTCTCTCTCTCTCTCTCTCATAAATAAATAAGTAAATCTTAAAAAATAAATATATAAATAAAATAAAATACTTTTTTAAAACTTAACCACATGGGGCAGCCCTGGTGGCTCAGCCGTTTAGCGCCGCCTTCAGCCCAGGCCAGATCCTGGCGACCCGGGATCGAGTCCCACATTGGGCTCCCTGCATGGAGCCTGCTTCTCCCTCTGCCTGTGTCTCTGCCCCGCCCTCTCTCATAAATAAATAAATAAATAAATAAATAAATAATAAAATAAAATAAAATAAAATAAAATAAAACTTAACCACATGGGGCAGCCCCAGTGGCCCAGCGGTTTAGTGCTGCCTTCCACCCCGGGGCATGATCCTGGAGACCCGGGATTGAGTCCCACATCAGGCTCCCTGTGTGGAGCCTGCTTCTCCCTCTGCCTGTGTCTCTGCCTCTCTCTCTCTCTCTCTCTCTCTCTGTCTCATGAATAAATAAACAAAATCTTAAAAAAAAATAAAACTTACCACAGAAACCTCTACCTCTTCTTGTCATGAGGTAACTCATGAATTCTTAGTCACTTCTCAAGGACAGGAGCTCTTTGCTACATTGGTAAATATGAACATTTCTGCTAACTCATTCTGAGAATGCTGGTATGGCAATGGGGCCAGGAATGGGTTGGTCATCAGGCAAGAAATTCTGGAAAACTAGGTCTTGTCCTACTTCAGACAGAATGGCAGAGCCTCTAGACACAAATGACTCATACTTCCTACCCAAGCAGCTGGGTTGCTATACAGGGAATCCTGATGCTTACTCCCACTGGTCATTACTGATTGCTTCACTCCTATGGTCTCCTAGATATCAGCTATCATCCTGATGGGTAAGAATGATCTCTGGGTGGGAGACGGGAGGCCAAACTAGTTCCTGGTTCCACTCTTGAGAAGTTACATGATCTGGAATGTTTTTCAATTCTGCCTACACATTAGAGTCACTTGGGGAGGTCTTAAAGACTACTAATGCATGTTGGACCACAGTCAGATACCTTCTGATCCTAATAGTCTTGACTGAAGACCAGGTGGCAATATTTTAAACAGCTCTCCAGGTAATTATAATAGACAAACTGGAGTAAGAATCACTGATCTAGATCAAGTCACTAAACTTTCTGAACTTCATTTTTCTTATATATAAGTAGTAGTGCTAATTGTCTCTAAAGACCCTTCCAGTTTGGAGATTCCAGGACTTGCATAGCCATATGTGATTTATAAAGCCTTTTACATATATTCTTTCACAACCTCATGAGGTAAGAAAATCAACTATTTTTCTCTATCTCTGGATATAAAACCACAGGTATAGGAGATTAAGTGACTTGATTAGCCTCAAGGCCAGTAAGTGCCGGAACCAGGACTAGAACCTGATCTTATGGTTCCCTGTACATTACTTTCTACATTTACAGTGACACAACGGAAACTACATTCCTTTCTTTGGAAACAGGATGCCCTGAACTCAAAAGAACACACAGTATTTACTTAGCTGCCTTTATGAATTTATGCAAAGTCTCATTCTTGTGCAGGAAAAATTGTCCACTTCCACAGGAAAAAAAAAACACCTTTCTGTGACAAAGTTGTGGTATGATAATCATAAGAATGGCTATGATAGTTTATTTTTGTGAATGCTCAGGACTGGATTTTGCAGATGAAAAATAGACTGCCATTTTGGGCAGTGACTGAAGGAGCATTGACAGTTCTCTTGTGAAAATATACTTCCCATCCAAATGACTCACTCTCTGAATTTCTACCCTTATAAATTCACTACTTTGGATTTAGTATTAACTTTTCTCTATGGTTACTCCTCACTCTACATACTTTCGAAAACAATTCCTCCTACCATCATGATTAGGAATATTAAGATATGGAAAGGTTGAGGTAGGAGTATAGAAAGTGATGAAAATTATTGGTGTGCCTGGGTGGCTCATTCAGTTAAGTCTCTGACTCTTGAGTTGGACTCAGATAGCGATCTCAGGATCCTGGGATCAAGCCCTGTGTCAGGCTCCCTGCTCAGTGGGGCGTCTTTTGTGTCTCCCTCTCCCTCTGCGCCTCCTACCACTCACACACTCTCGCTCATAAATAAATAAATAAATCTTTTTAAAAACGTGATGAAAATTGTTGATCTAGATGGCCAGACAGCCTCACTGAGTCAATTAATCATTCCCAAATTATCTTAACTTAAACCTCCTAAGAGCCCAGCTCAGATGGTTGGAGATGTAGGCCCTTTTACAATACAAATATCCGAGAGGTGTGAATCCTAAACCATAAATAATGTGAAAGGCCTACTGCCCTTTTCTTGCTTGGAGCTGTGTGGAGTGCCTGGGGGAAATGGAGGAGAGGCTCTAGGATGGGGATTGGGAGGAGGTAGGTGATATGAAGATGAATGTGACTTTCATCATTACTTTCCCAGGATCAGTTCTTTTGTGGTAGTTATTACACTTTGATATATCCTTCTCAAATATTTGAGAATTATTTTACTTTTCCAAAATGTGTTTTATGTTACAGTGACCCTAAAAGAAAACCTTTCCTTCTTTGTCTTCCTCCCACCAAACTCCTGATATCAAAAACAATTATCCTTTCCTCTCTTCCTTTTGAGGTAGTGCAATTTTGTTAAGATTTGCATCATAAAACTTGAAATGGAATTAAAACAATCATTTGATCATCCATGAAGAGATTCACATTAGTACCAACAAATGGCTTTCCTGAAGACATATGAAAAATGGACTGATACTTTCAAATAAAATGGAGCCCCAGCAGGGAAATAAATTCTTGGACACCTCTTTAATATTTAAAGGCAGGTTATATGGATCTCTGGGTGGCTCAGCGGTTTAGGGCCTGCCTCCAGCCCAAGGCTTGATACTGGAGTCCCAGGATCGAGTCCCACGTTGGGCTTCCTGCATGGAGCCTGGTTCTCCCTCTGACTATGTCTCTGCCTCTCTCTCTCTGTGTGTGTCTCTTGTGAATAAATGAATAAAATCTTTAAAAAAAAATAAAATAAAGGCAGGGTATGTTTGTATTTTTTCTTGATGCATATTAGAATTATAAAGAGAAACATTTGTTATTGGAATTAATGACAATTGAAATTGTACTTTATTTCTTCAGAGATCTTACCAAAATAAAGTTAATTAATAATTTCAGTTGGCTAATTAGCTGTATTTCCAAAACAGTGGTTAACTGAATCATCCATCCACTCCAAACACGCACACACACACATGCGCATGTGCCTTTTTTTCCCCCTAAGTATCATATTAGGGAGTCAGCATAAACTGATTACTGAGGATAATGGACCTTCTGCCTAAGAGCTTTAGGGAAAGCATCAGTGGCCTTAGGATGAAGCACTTCCTGCAGTTCCACCTTTTAGAAAGAACCAACAACCTATAGGTATGCTCACAGAATGCACCTTACCCTAACTCCAACTTTATTACTGTTTTCATCTGGGGGAGGTGGCATCCCATCACCTGCCCTTCATCAGAATGAGTTTTGATTGGTGAAGTTGTCAAGATTGCTGGCAGCTGTGTAGTCTGAGACCCTAAGAACCTCACCTACAGCTCTTCCTACATGCTTCTTTCAGAACAGGCATATGACTACGTTTGGATTCAAGATTGAGTTGAGGATTCAAAGTTTGAGTTATATGCAAACGTGATGAGTTTGCTCTTATGCTTTAGCCAATTAGAGCACAGACAATATTATGAAATGGAGAGTTTCTTTTTTCTTTTCTTTTTTGTATATTTTTAAATTGGAGTTTTATTTGCCAACATATAGTAGAACACCCAGTGCTCATCCCATCAAGTGCCCCCCTCAGTGCCCATCACCCAGTCACCCCATCCCCCACCCACCTCCCCTTCCACAACCCTTTGTTCATTTCCCAAAGTTAGGAGTCTCTCATGGTTTGTCTCCCTCTCTGATTTTTCCCACTCAGTTCCCCTCCTTTCCCCTATAATCCCTTTCACTATTTTCTATATTCCCCATATGAGTGAAACCATATGATGATTGTCCTTCTCCGATTGACTTACTTCACTCAGCCTAATACCTTCCAGTTGAAATGGACAGTTTCCAAGGGTGACCTAGTGCCTGAATATTTTAAGGCCTGTACCTTATTATCCTTGTTCAATAAATCACTCCCACCTTATGGAAATTAGATCTTTAACTCAGTGGATTTTTTTAAAGCTGTGTCCTTTCAATGTCTGAATTACCCCGGTGGTGTGTTTAAGACCTATGTGGACTCATCGCCTCTAAGGCTACTAAAGTACAGTTTTACCACTTTATATTACCTAGTACTAACAGATAAAAATATACTTTAAATCTGAAATACAGGTGAGAACATACTGAGCCTGTACTTGATGGGTATGTAAGGTGTTTTGGATATTGTCAGGGCACAACATGAACAAAATCCATTGTTTCTAATTGTTAGTTGCTTGAAAACTGACAGATGGCATTCAGAGGCTTCATCTCTCCTTCCATGGCAAGTGGGGATGCATTAGCACACTGGGTAGACAGAGCTGTTCCATTTCCACTACCAAGCTTGTTTGGTTATGGGATTGAGCCAAGAGGGTGCCTAAACCTTCCAGATCCCTTGTGTATGCCCCATTCTGTTAAATAACAGACATTTGTTGAGCACTCAGGATGTGCTAGACAGTATGCCAAATGCTTTTCATGTATTATTCTTTTTTTAAAAGATTTTATTTATTTATTCATGAGAGACAGAGAGAGAGAGAGAGAGAGAGAGGCAGAGACACAGGCAGAGAGAGAAGCAGGCTCCATGCAGGGAGCTTGATGTGGGACTCAATCCCGGGTCTCCAGGATCACACCCTGAGCTGAAGGCGGCACAAAACCGCTGAGTCACGCGGGCTGCCCTCATGTATTATTCTAATCCTCACAACAAGACCTGATAAGCTGGAGTTACTTGTTTTACAAATGTACAAATAGAGGCTCAGAGAATTTAAGAATCTTGAAGAGCAGGAGCGTCAGAGGGCTTTTTCCCCCAGAACTGTGAGGCACTATGTGAAGTGCTAAGAGTATAAAAATGAATATGACACAGACCTTGTCCTCAAGGAGCTTATGTTAATGGAAACAGACATATTAACACATAATTTAATAAGTGCCTTGACAAATATAAGCACAGAATTTATGGGGGCCTAGAGGAAAGTTTTTGCTTGAGCTTAGAAGTTCTAAGAAAGTATCCTGGAGTAAGGTATGTGCACATGGAGACTAGATGGTTTAGCCACAGAGAACCTAGCTTCAGGGGTATATTATCAGGCTGCCCTAGAACTAAGAGTGGAGAACCCAGAGACCCTCTGGCAAGTGTTTGCCATTCTGCCTCGGCCCAAACTACTTGTGTGTAGGTATTCCAAGATCTGACCTTTGGGGTTGTAAATAGTAGCTAAGTTCACTAACCAGAAAAAGCCAAAAAATTTAGATACATAGACCTGAAATATTAATAATCTAATTAGTTAAATGTCTAGTTTCTTGAAAGCACTGTTTTATGGTTTAATTTTATTAGTACAACATTAATTTTTTAATTTTATAAAGTAGTGGATGCTGGACTAATGGTTGTTTAACAAGTGAATGGATGAGAGAATTAGTGATAAACAACAGGGGTCAACAAATGTTTTCTCTAAAGGGCCAAATAAACATTTCAGGCTTTCTGGCCATATTGCCTTTGTCGTGAATATTCAGTCATGTTACAGCACAAAAGCATCCATTGATATTAAGTAAATGAATGGGTATCATTGTGTTTTAATAAAACTTTTTAAAGATTTTATTTATTTATTAGAGACACAGAGAGAGAGAGAGAGAGACAGGCAGAGGGAGAAGCAGGCTCCATGCAGGGCGCCTGACGTGGGACTCGATCCTGGGTCTCCAGGATCATGCCCTGGACTGAAGGCGGTGCTAAACTGCTAAGCCACTGGGGCTACCCAATAAAACTTAACTTACAAAAAAAGGTGGCAGGCCAGATTTGACCATGGACTATAGTTTGCCAATCTATGATAGATAATAGTCAATACTAAAGTTAAAACTTGCAAGAGACGAGTTTATTTGCTTCTTTTGAAATACAGAATTTTTAATTCTGTGTTTAACTATGTACAGGTGACATATCTGGGGAAGGAGCTTTTACAGTATGTTTCTGAGGAAGTACCCGTATCTGCAGAGCCAAATGTGGTGCTTCAGCAACATCAGCCTTGTCTTCTAGGTATGTATAGACCAACACCCATTTCTTAGTCATGAGGATAACACCCAAAACTACTAAGAAAACACTCCTTTTTGTTGTTGTTGTTTTCATTCACATAACATTAAAATAACCATGTTTTAAAAGATTTTATTTACTTATTTGACAGAAAGAGAGTACAAGCAGAGGGAAAGGGAGCCTGATACGGGACTTGATCCCAGGAGCCTGGGATCATCACCTGAGCCAAAGGCAGATGCTTAACCTTCTGAGCCAGCCAGGTGCCCAAATAACTGTTTTAAAGTGAATTCAGTGGCATTTTTTCTTTGTTTTTATTTAAATTCTAGGTAGTTGACATGCAGCTCAATATTGATTTCAAGAGTAGAGTTCGGTGACTCATCACTTACATATATAACGCCCAGTGCTCACAAAACACATCCCCTCCTTAATACCCATCACCCATCTATCCCATCCCCCAACCACCTCCCTCCATCTGTCCTCAGTTTGTTGTTTATAGTTAAGAGTCTTTCATTATTGTTTCCCTCTCTCTCTGTTCCCTCACTCCCAAATGTTCATCTGTTTTGTTTCTTAAATTCCACATATGAAAAAAAAATTCCACATATGAGTGAGCTCATATGATACTTGTTTTTCTCTGATTGACTTATTTTGCTTGGCATATTATTTAGTACATTTACAATATTGTGCAACTACCACCTTTGTGTAGTTCTAAAACAACGTCCATTACCCAAAAAGAAACTCCACACCCATTCAACAATTGTTCCCTGTTCTCTACTCTCTGCAGTCTACTTTCTATGAATTTGCTGATTCTGAATGTATCATATAAATGGAATCATATAATGTATAACTACTTGTGTCTGGCATCTTTCACTTAACGCTTTCAAGGATCCTGGCTGGGTGGATGTTCATTTCAGAACACTTTTGGCTTTTGGGTATAGTGCTGCTGTGAGCACATGGATACATATATTTGTACCCATTTTTAGTTCTTTTGGATAGATACCTAGGAGTGGAGTTGCTATATCATATAGTAATTATATGTTGAACTTTTTTGAGAAGCAGCCAAAGTGTTTCCCACACCAACTGAATCATTTTACATCATACCAGCAATATTCAAGGGCTCCAGTTTCCCCACATCTTCACCAACACTTGTCATTTTCTGTTTGTTTGTTTATAATACTCAGTTTTTAACCACAGTTGATTCTAGGAGAACTTTTTAAATGACACCTTCCCTCATAGTTCCTTTCTCCGAACCTATGCTATACTTACTTTGGGTAGATTTTTTAAAGGGTCATATAAAAAAGCAAAATGGTATTTTTTCCTCCTGCAGGCATGATTTGGTTAGTTTTCTAAAAGCAAACACTAAAATAAGTCTTTACTTGTTAGTGTAAATGAATGTGCTTTATCTGATGGAATACTGAGAAAACTGAAGAGAATGTAATCTTCATCAATTAACAGCATATTTTGAAACAATTTGGGAAGAGGCAACACATATTTCTGTAAAACCAGACATAACTAGGGTTGTACTACCCTTCTCTGCTGCAGCACCCATTCATTTCCCCCCCAGTTCCTGCCTAGGACCAGTTGGGAACAGTATAGGCAGAAAGGAGATACAATACAGAAGATGATAACTCTGTGATAACCAGAGTCAAGAACCAAACAGGGTCTGGTGTTGCTAAGTTCCTAACCAGGGGCTTCCTGGGGCCATTCCTTCCTACAGCAAACCTTAATAATTCAAAGTACTTTCCTCTCCTAACTTTATACATAATCCACTGTAACCTCTTAGGGTCCTTCTTTGTCTCAAAAACTGGCTTCAGAATAGGATGGTTTTTCCCCAGTTTTCTGCTTTTCATCACTTTGGGAAAACAGATCAGGTGAAACAGAAATAGTGAAGAAATTAAATTGGAAGAGTTTTTGTACTAATTCATGGTCTTTGGTTCCTAACCCTCACGGCAGATCTATGTAATCAAATCTTGGAGTGGGGCCAGGAACCTGAATTTTAAAAAATTATTCACATGCAGCCTGACTGTAGATTTGATTTGAATGACTAGTAAGTAGTATCTGATTTCTTATGCAGATAATAATTTGAAAACTTTTATATTCAGCCTTCCACCTCCATTCCACAGCACATTCACTCTAATGCTTGCTCATGTTGCCTGCCTCCCTCCCTCCTTCTCTCCCTCTCTTTCTCTCTCTCTCTCTCTCTCTCTCTCTCTCACACACACACACACACACACACACACACACACACACACACACACACGAAAGCCAAGCGAAACCTTTATTCTCCTAGTTTCTAACCTCTGGAGTCAGAACAGAAATACAAGATCTTCCTTGTATCACAAAGGTTATCTGCTGCTCAGATTTTGTAGTTCTGAGCAGGCATTTCCTTTTTTTTTTTTTTTTTTTTTGACATTTTATAACTTTTTTATTAAAGCCTAAAATCTGGGATCCCTGGGTGGCGCAGCGGTTTGGCGCCTGCCTTTGGCCCAGGGCGCAATCCTGGAGACCCGGGATCGAATCCCACGTCAGGCTACCGGTGCATGTAGCCTGCTTCTCCCTCTGCCTGTGTCTCTGCCCCTCTCTCTCTCTCTCTGTGTGACTATCATAAATAAATAAAAAAAAATTAAAAAAATAAAGCCTAAAATCAAATAGATAAAGAGAACTAGAAGATTCATAGTTTGCCATTCAGCCAGTGCAATAAACCCAGCATTCTTTCATCTAAGATTTCCCAAGCAGTTTGGAAAGCATTAATAGGAATGTTGTACTTGAGAATAGTTTAGATTTACTTTTTTTTTGTTTTGTTTTTTATTTTATTTATTTTTTTTTTTAATTTATTTATTTATTTTTTTTATTGGTGTTCAATTTACCAACATACAGAATAACACCCAGTGCTCATCCCGTCAAGTGTCCCCCTCAGTGCCCGTCACCCATTCACCCCCACCCCCCGCCCTCCTCCCCTCCCACCACCCCTAGTTCGTTTCCCAGAGTTAGGAGTAATATAAGGGAAGGGAGAAGAAATGTGTGGGAAATATCAGAAAGGGAGACAGAACATGAGGACTCCTAACTCTGAACAGGCATTTCCAACCCTAGCCGTGCTTCTCCTTCCTTGGAGGGCTCACAGTTCCCCTGCTAAGTGAGCATGAAATAAAAAATGGGTTCTGAACTGCTGCTTCTTTTGCCTGCAATATAAACACGTTTGTTATTACTAATTTCTTTCCAGAACTACTGAATTTTCTTTCCTTGAGATATTTCAGAAAATGTTAAGGGTAATTTGAGAACTATGGAGGGCCAGTAGGCCAGCCAGCTTCTTACTGCCTTAATCTGGCTCTGGGAATCTTCAGATCCCTACTGGCATTCCTTTTTCTTTTCCTTTTCTTTTTTTAAAGATTTTATTTATTTTCTTTGAGAGAGAGAGAGAGAGAGAGAATAAGAACACCAAGAGTAGGACGTTTAACCTACTGAGCCATTCAGGTGACCCCCACCTGCTGGCATTCTATAGGCTGTTATTGGAGTTTTATTTGAACCTATTTGATTTAGGATTCTTTTGCATGTGGTTTTGTACTACCTGACGGAAATCCAAAGACCTGGCAAATTAGAAAAATGTAAACTCTATATATAACAAGCAAACTATTCGAGAGAAAATATTTTTCCCTCTTTTGCATACTAAAATGTGGTCATAGATATCATGGATCTGACACTCTACAGAACACAAAGTTTAAAGGAAAAACAAGTCTGTATGGATTTTATCAGCCCACCTCAGATCATGAACATCATCTCTTTACCCATTTTCTCAACCAGATATTTAAAAAACAGCTATATCCCTCTACCTCCCCTATTTCCTCCTCCCCCTCTTTGTGAGAAATCATAAATCCATTTAGCTTTGGTAACCGACATTTCCTAAGCTTCTTTAATCAAATGGTAACACTTCATGGGACAAATACCAAACTCAGTATCCAATTTATTTGTACATAACATTTTGGAATCATGGTATCAAGAAAATCCTGAGTCATGAAGGTAAGTGATAAAAGTTTTTAACCTTGCCATTTTAAGACTTTCTTCAATGAATCAGAGGTTATGGAAGAACTTTATTCCTAGTCTTGCACAAAGACTAGTTAAATTGGTAACTCAGATTAATGTATTGGTGGACTCTAGAGTGTTAGGATGTAGTATATTAATACATTTGAAGGCATATGTTATTTCTAATTAAAGGTTTTAAACATAGAAACCCCAGCCTTTAAAAATGAAATTCTGTTGATGAATTCCTGAAGTATCTATCCCTAAGGTCTTTAGAAGCTATAAAATGGAGTGAATCTCTGGTATATTTTCCCTTGAAAATTCATAACTTTCTCCCAAGCCTTCCTCCTCTGCCTCCTTGTCTATAGTTTCTCTTCTGTGTTATTGAGGGAATCTTCATTGATATTTCAGAGTAAATTGGAAGGAAAAAATGAACATTCCCAAAATTCTACATAATTTGTAATCACTGAATACAGATATATCAACCTTTCCTGCAGTTCTTTAAAAAGAATCTGTTAAGGTAGATGACATTTCATTATTTACCCAAAAAGCCAATTTTATATATATCTATGTTACCTATCACTATAGTATTAGATAGCACACTGAAAACACATTATGCCAAATGTATTCATCTAAGAAAAAAAAAAGTATCTCCTGAAGTTCTTTCTTTTCCCAAGTCATCATTTAATGCATATTAAATATGTCATTTTATTTCAAGGGAACCTAACATTATTTCTTCATTTGAAAATCGAACATGCTTCTTCAGAAAAAAATAGACTCTTGTTTTTAATAAAACCTGTCCTGGACCTACTGATAATACATTGCAAATAAATGACTTTAAAGAAAGAGTTTTCTTCATTTTGGTGCTGATACTGTGCTTCATTGCTCTGTAAAAGCATGTGTAATAGAGCACAAACATTTGCAGGTGCTTCTGTTTTATGTGGTTAAGAACTTCAAACTTAAACACCTAAGGAAGATGGGTGCCTGATAACAGACCAGAAGGTGTTTATTTCGGCTCCTGTTTACGATTCTTGATTGTTTTTCATGACTTTAATCATAATTTTTTCATCCTGGTATCATGATTAACTTTGACCTAATTCATAAACTGGAGGATGCTGATAGGGGAGGAAAAGAGAAGAAAACTAATTTTCTGTTGTGCACCTGCCATGTGCCAGATCTCCTGCCAGATTATTTTACATACATTAGGCCACTGAGGAGCTTCTTAACTAGTAAAACTCCAGAGTTCATGTCTGTACAAAGAAAGCAGAAAAAACATGAACAGTTTACACTTAAAATTAATAAGCATCTCCGGCCTAATTCAGCTTAAGAAACTACCTATTAAATTTATTTTCCCACAAAGAAAGAGGGCTTAAATAGTTTTAAACTTATAATGTCCAGGGGTGTTTCTTCACGTCAGTACAGTTTTCACAGATAGCTTTGATCTTATCAAAGTAAATCTGTCTCAAACTATTAATTTACTTTTGAATATCAAATCATCTAATACTCTACTACCATATTATCCTTTAGAATCCTTTTATTTTAAAACAGCTTCGAACTTTGTCTTTAATAGCCATAATTGAATTTTTCCTCAGTATAACTACAGCAGATGTGTTTTTACAATCTATTAAAATAATTCCTCATCATTTTCCCTTTGATTGGATTTATACTTCTTGTTCAGACTAAGAATATGTGCATAAATATGTTCATTTCCATTTATTATAGAGTAAGCAGTTTCATTCCATAATCTTAATGAAATGAAGAATGCTTAGTTTGTGAGAATAACTTCTGGAAGTCTGAGTTCAAACATTTAAAGAGTTAGAAGTGAAACATATATCGTCTAGTCTTGGACCTATTTTACAGATGATGATACAGAGCCGGAGAGGTAAAATGGGTTGAATGAAAAGAGTTCATAGGTTAGTGATGTTTCTTAAGTGAACTCTCAGTTAAAATAATGAATCTGATTATTTTTGCTTTTTGGTCTATAAAGAGAAATTTTAAAAAGAATTAGAGGAAAAAGAAAAGTGAAAGTTAAAATTATTTTTAACCAACCTAGTTAGCTTGTCATTTTGAAGTGCTAATTTAGGCAAGTAGATAACATGAATAGTTGCCTTTTTTTTTTTTTTTTTTTTTTTTGCCTAGTGATGAATCTTGCAGTTCAGTTTAAGGAATATCTAACATTTGGTGATATTACTTGAGAAAGATGTATTTCTCTCTACTTCTTGCATGAGCATAATGGTTTGTTAGCTGTTGCAGTGCTTGTTGGGGACAAGGAGCACAAGAAGAGCCAAAAGTTCACATATATGGCTGTTTTTCTAGTTGTAGTGGGTGGAAGAAGCCATGTCACTTGCCTGAGATCACACAAGTTTGTGTGGCCTAGAAAAATTGATTATCCATCTTCCAGGCTAATACTATTTTCATTAAGAAATAATGATAATAATAGTAGCTTCTATTTATTTAATGTTTGCTATATGTTAGCCAGTAGCCAGTCATTTCACAGCAACTTCTCACTTATTCTTCACAACTGCTTTATTCTCAGTTTACTGAAAATTGAGACAGAGGAGTTTGTACAACTACCCTCAGAAACTTCAGTCATCTTTTTTTGGCATTGGTTGGTTTAGACGGCAAGCAAACTTCTTTTTCCCAAGATAAGCCAATGCTGGTTTACAGCTTTATCTTGGGTATAGAAAATGGAGTGAATTATGACTTGGTCCAAAATCCCATTGTGTGTTCATAGACTTTTTTTGTTTTTGTTTTGTTTTGTTGCATATCATGCTCTAGCTCTTTTAATTTTTTTTGTATTTTTTTATTAGAGTTCAATTTGTCAACATATAGTATAACACCCAGTGCTCATCCTGTCAAGTGCCCCCCTCAGTGCCCATCACCCAGTCACCCCATCCTCCCGCCCACCTCCCCTTCTACTACCCCTTATTTGTTTCCCAGAGTTAGGAGTCTCTCATGGTTTGTCTCCCTCTCTGATATTTCCCACTCACTTCCCCTCCTTTCCCCTATAATCCCTTTCACTATTTCTTATATTCCCCGTATGAGTGAAACCATATGATGATTGTCCTCCAGTTGACTTACTTCACTCAGCATAATACCCTCCAGTTCCATCCACGTCAAAGCAAATGGTGGGTGTTCGTCCTTTCTGATGGCTGAGGAATAATCCATTGTATACATAGACCACATCTTCTTTATCCATTCATCTGTCGATGGACACTGAGGCTCCTTCCATAGTTTGGCTATTGTGGACATTGCTGCTATAAACATCAGGGTGCAGGTGTCCCGGCGTTTCACTGCATCTGTATCTTTGGGGTAAATCCCCAGCAGTGCAATTGCTGGGTCATAGGGCAGATATATTTCTAATTCTTTGAGGAACCTCCACGCAGTTTTCCAGAGTGGCTGCACCAGTTCACATTCCTACCAACAGTGCAAGAGGGTTCCCCTTCCTCCACATCCTCTCCAACAGTTGTGGTTTCCTGTCTTGTTAATTTTCACCCTTCTCACTGGTGTGAAGTGGGATCTCATTATGGTTTGGATTTGTATTTCCCTGATGGCAAGGGATGCAGAGCATTTTCTCATGTGCTTGTTGGCCATGTGTAGGTCATCTTTGGTGAAATTTCTGTTCATGTCTTTTGTGTGCTCATAGGCTTGATGAGGGTCTAGGATTTGTGATAAGTAAATTTAAATATTATTTTTTTTAAAGACTGTTTTTTAATTTGTTGACACTCCTTTAAACAGGAACATCCAGAGAGTCAATGCAAAGCATCCCACCTTATCTACAAATAAATGAAGTACTGTTAATCAGTGATCAAGAATTTCTCCCATGCCATATAATGGATCAACACTGGAAGTTCTATGTGGAATGTGAAGAGCTAACATTCTAAAACTTTGTTTTTGTAGTAATTTATTAGACATTCGTTCATATTATTAACCCACATTCATATTTTATCTTACATAGGCTGGAGGGCCTATTTTAATATATATTTTATGAGTTGCTACTTAAGATATGTTTACTGTTGTAAGAAAAAACATAATTCAAACTAGTATAGTAAGATTTAATACTTTTTTGCCATTGAAATAAAGGTATTTTTGAATTAAACTATATTGACTCCCTGGCTTTCTTTTTACTAACAGAAATGTAAAACTAATCTTTCAGTTAGTTGAATTGAAAAATTCACCTCTAACTTTGTATCAAAGTTGTTCTTTAAGGGAAACAAGGGTAAAAAAAAGAGTGATAATTGGGCCTTAAAAGGCCCAGATAAAGTGAATATACTTAAAATAACAACTTAATGTCCCAGTACCTTCAGCCATTTACTTTGGAATTTATCTTGTAACCAAAATGTAAAACCATCAAAGAAGTTTGTTTTAAATTTCATAAAATTTAGCGTAGATAAAACTGTAACTGTGATAAGTCTTAGAACAAAAAAAAAATTTGAATCAAATATTGATTTGGGGGCTGGTTATTTGAAATAGGATAATCTTTGACTTTTGCTACATTGTCATGGAAATTTTCTTTTTCTTTTTTTTTAAGAAAGTTTTTTTATGAAAGGAACTTGGTTAAGTTTTCTCAAGGGTCTTTCTCCTTTGATTTTTGATTATCATCTTATTGATTACCTATCTTGTCATCATCCCAGGCTCCCAAAGAAGCTTTTTGACTTTGTGGCTTATGTCTATCCTTTCTTTCTCATTTGAGTAGAGAAGTCAAACTGTGGTAAAAATTGCTCTCAAGTGCTAGATATTGGGAGATATGATATTGCTTTTTTGATATTTTCTTATTTTAAATGTACAGAATCTTAAATATCTTTAGAATATAGGAATCTGGTTAACAGTTGCCTGTTGGGAGAAAACTCATGTGGCTAGAGAGCTGGAAGGAAAGGGGGATTTTTTTAACTACATGTGCTCTTTGGCAACTTTTGAAGGTGGTACTGTGTGTGAATAAAAGTTTTCAATATCTTAAAAGAAAGCAACTGGAAAAGTTTCATATTAATACAAGTATTAAGACAGCTTGGATCATTTTTTCTTCTTGTGAGAGTCCATTGAAAATGTTCAGGTTAAAAAAAAAAAAAGAAAATGTTCAGGTTAGAATGTCCCTACCTGTTGTAATGTTTGAGAACTGACAGATTTATTATGCCATTATCATTTTCTTAGAGTACCCTATTTTTCTAATTCTTGAATAATGTACATGAAGTAGTCTATTTGGCTTTTATTATTTAAAGAGGTATTTAAAACATGACTTATTTGCGAATATATATGTACTAACATGGGAATTTGTATATATAAATGAAAAAATGCACAATGTTAGTGGTTAATGCAAGTCCTGATTGTGGGGCAGCCCGGGTGGCTCAGCGGTTTAGCGCCGCCTTCAGCCCAGGGTGTGGTCCTGGAGACCCAGGATGGAGTCCCAAGTCAGGCTCCCTGCATGGAGCCTGCTTCTCCCTCTGGCTGTGTCTCTGCCTCTCTCTCTGTGTGTGTCTCTATGAATAAATAAATAAATAAATAAATAAATAAATAAATAATAAATAATCTTAAAAAAAAAAAGTCCTGATTGTGTTAAATAAAAAAAGTACAAAAAATAAAAATAAAAAAAATTAAAAAATGTGCCTTTGGGTGTGTGTATAATATTTATAGCCATATAAATATGCATGCATTTATATTATGTATGCTATATATACTTGATGAGTCATAAAATGTGTATTTGTATATATGAGTGTGTGGGTGGGTGGGGGTAGAGATATGTTGAGTAAAAGGTCTGGAATGCCACCAAGGAAACCATTCGCAGTGTCTGCCCCTAAGGGAATTGGACTGGAAAGGGTGGAAGGACACTTTTTCAGTGTACTTTCAACTTAAGAAAAACAACACATATTTCTTTTGAAACTTAAAAAGTATTTTTTAAAGAATAACTTAGATATTTTGCTTAGTTATTATAATTCACAAAAATCATATAATCTGAACTTAAAAATCGGAGTTTTCATGTTAATGATCAAATTCTTAACCTTAATTTTCTAAGCCCATTATAAAATGTACATACCAACTTGTAACTAACATAACACCCAATGCTCTTGAAGCATGCTGAGTGTTGCCCAAACTAAACAACAAAGAGTCTAGTCCAAAGATCTATGTTATCCCTGAGCGAAGACGACATTTGGGGTAATTGCTACATGTTTTGTTTATTCTGGGTTGAAACCATCAAGGTTCTGACCCTAAGCCATAAGGACTTCTAATAATAGCTAATAATCCAATCTCCTACCTGATATTTATATCCTTTCTGTAACCTTAACTTCTAGAACACCTCCAGGATACTCCATACCCAACAAGGAAGCCTATTCCCTTTCAGACGGGTATTCCTAAGTGTTAGAAAGCTGGAACCACAATGTCCCAGGCATCATGGTCCTATTAGGATAAAAATAATGCTTTGGTTTATGAGTTGAATTATTATGGCACATATTTCCACTGGCCCAATTGCTGAGAATGTCCAAGCTCCATATTGTCCTTTTCTCCTCGATTTCTGTCTCGTTTGGATCCTTTCAAGTTCCCTCCCTGGAGTTCAGTCATTTATCAATGCATACCTGGACTATGTGCCACAGCAATCCTGCCCCCATTTCTCTCACCTAATTCTTTACTTATAAAACCTATGGCAATTGTGCCAAATTATTCTTTTTTTTTTTTTTTTTAATTTTTTTTCTTTTTAAATTTATTTATTCATGATAGTCACACGGAGAGAAAGAGAGAGGCAGAGACACAGGCAGAGGGAGAAGCAGGCTCCAAGCACCGGGAGCCCGATGTGGGATTCGATCCCGGGTCTCCAGGATCGCGCCCTGGGCCAAAGGCAGGCGCCAAACCGCTGCGCCACCCAGGGATCCCTGTGCCAAATTATTCTTAAAGATCCCTTTTCCTTCCCTGCTGCTGCAAGAGTAAAATCTAGGCTCAACATTTAAGGCCCACTATCCTCAGGTCCTGACATAACCTTCCAGCTTCATGTCCCAATCATCTCTAACTTTTGACTCACTCTTAAAAGCAAGTGATTCTTTCTTCATCCCTGTTACAGGCTGATTGGTATCCCCTCAAAATTCATATGTTGAAGTCCTAACCCCTGAGACCTTAGAATGTGACCGTGTTTGTAAATAGGTACTTTAAAGAGGTGGTTTAGTTAAAATAAGGCCAGTAAGCTAAGTCTTAGTACAATCTCTTGTCCTTGTGTGAAGAAATTTGGGCACATAGAGGAACGCCAGGGTAGACATACACAAATAAAAGATCATGTGAGGACACAGTAAGAGGGCAGCCATTTGCATACCAAGGACAGAGAGCTCAGAATTAAATCCATACTGCCAACTCCTTGATCTTGGATCTCTACACTCTAGGACTATGAGAAATAACTTTCTGTTGTTTAAGCCACCCAGTTTGGAGTATTCCTTAATGGCACTCTAAGCAAGTTGATACAACCCTTAACTCTCCCATACATTAGTTGACACTACCTAGAATGTTCCCTCTCCTGCCTATCAATGTGTTTTTTGTTCTTTGAGCCATCTCTTCATACAGGACCTCATGTATAGCTGTCTCAGACCATCTTGATCCAAGCACTTAATATTTACAGCTTGGTATTATTAGTTTTCATAGCTTTTCTCCCCCAAGTAGCTGGAAAACTTATTGAGATCAGGTTTAGAGTTTTATACTTTATTTCCTATAATATATCTCAAACATACTAGATGCTCAAGAAATATCAACCAGTTAGGATGTTTCAGGTACAATAACAGAAAATCCTAGTCAAAATGGTTTACGCAATAAGGAAAATTTATTATTTCCTATAACAAAGCCAGATGTAGAAAGTTCAGGGTTGATTAGTTCTTCAACTCAACATTGTCACTGTTGCTTTCCTCTTTCTTCCAGCTCTTTTCACATTGCCAAGATGGCTTCACTGTTCCAGGCAGGGGGACATGCAAAAACAGCATCATTAGAGAAAAAAGAAATACTTTCTTCCAATGCACATCGTTTCTGAACATCATCACCCCCGCAGGACCTTGTGTCTCATTGGCTAGAATTGTATCATCTGCCCGTTTGTAAATCAGTCACTGGCCAGGGAAGTTGGGTTAACTTGATTGGCTAAGAGGAGTAAGTATTTGTCCATGCGCAGGACAGTGATTCCACACTCAGCCAGTAAAAAAAAAAAAAAAAAGTAAAAATGAAACAAAATAAAAAACACATGAGGGGAGGGATTGGGCTAAGAACAATATTTATTGAGCACTCCATATATGCCATTGTTATAAGCACTTTCAATGTGTTGACTCATTTAATCCTCACACCCTATGAGATAGGAGATATTTGCATTTTATGGATGAGGAAACAGAGGTACAGGATGAAGTAACTTGGCCCAAAGTCACTTAGCTACCAAGTGGTAAAGCTGGGATTCAAACCTGGTAATCTGGCTGCAGAATTCATGCTATCAGGCATCATATATTTCCTATCTCTCAACTGTAAGTTTCTTCCTGAATATATATATTAAGATGATTAAGAGTGTTGACATCATTCTGAGTGATGATGACCCTATTGACTCCTTCCACCTACACACTCTGAGGGAGTCAGTGTTTGCTCACTTTGGTGAATGACAGGTAGTGTCAGGGCAGATAGATACAGGTGGAAAGTTGTGATATGAACACATGGGTATATGCTCTTGGGCTCTCTCTTTTTAAATCTAGGGCATTCCAGGTATAAAGAATGAGTAAAGCTTACTCATCTGAGAGACTGCCCCAACTCAGTTTTCGTGAGGAACCATCCTGTTGTTTTTAAATGAATGTGTGTGCCCGTAGGACCTGGACTTTAAGTCCCTTTGAATTCTCAGTACTATAGGGGTAAACTTTGTGTGTTCCTTTGGACTCCCTCTCCTATTTCTCCTCAGCTCATTTATGCTGAAGCTTATTTTACAGAAGGAAACCAGAGACATATTCTTAAACAGGTGAAAGCCAAGAAATATAGTAAATTTCTGCTTGAACTTGATTATAAAGTTCTCATGGCTCTAAATCTTTTACCACCTAAATAAGAGGAACAGAATTTGAGGCCATGTCAGATCAGCTTGACTCAGTCTTCATTTAAGCCTTGAGCACAGGCTTCATGGTCAACCCTAAATTCCTTGGACATTTTTGTGACTGCATATTCTTTCACTTATGCTACTTTGCCTGGAACTTTAAAGTAGGAACAGCAGATGCAAACATTTGAAGCTGTAATGTAAATAGTGGTATTTCTAAAAGTAAAAGTTAACATTTCTGTTTTTAGATTTTCATAAGACACCTTAAAATTCCATGACGTCTGGCAGTTTGGCTAAGATATGAAGTTGGGTTATGTCCTTCAAAGCCAGAGGCGAGGAAGTGGTGAGGCAAGTAAGTCACCCAGCTGGTGGGTGAGCCTCACCAATCACCCAACATCTGCACCTCAGCACAGCATTTTTGTTCTCTGTTCATTTTGCCTACACTTTAACTGTCATGAAATGATTAAACAGAGCAAAACAAAAATTATGTTTTTGTATGTACAAATGGCCCAAAAAAGAAATGCTGCTGGTGGATATGGAAAGGTTTAAGAAAGTTTTGATTCTTAGCCAAAATATGTATATATGTAAATATGTATATCTCTAGCTCCAGGATAAATAAAAGTGTAGACGGTCAGATTTGGAAGAACCCAGCTTTGTGCTACAAATTATTTTATGTGTAGTAATGCAAGCCCAGAGGGCCCCTAACTCTAATTGTGGACGTCCCCCCTTTCTTTTAAGATTTTATTTATTCATGAGAGACACAGAGAGAGAGGCAGAGACACAGACAGAGGGAGAAGCAGGCTCCATGCAGGGAACCCAATGTGGGACTCAATCCCAGGACCCCAGGGTCACGCCCTGGGCCACCTAGGTGCCCTCCCCTTTTTTCCTCTAAACCTCTGATAACAACTTTGCTGCATCACATATAGCACACACACTACATGTCTACACTTATTACAGCAGAGTCTTTGAGAAGCGGTCTGGAATCAGTAATTTCTTAAGCTCCCTAAGTGACTTCAATACGCAGCTGGACTGAGAACCACTGCAACAGACTCTCCACATCCTCCTCTTCTCCCTCTTTCCTGGGCCACCTGCCATCTCTCTCTAGGCACTCAAGACAAACTCAGGATTCTCCTATGTGTTCTCCCATTTTATTATAAGCATAGTGCTTTTTGTTATCCATGGCTCATCCTAACCACCTAAGCTATACCTAGGAGACCTTGACTTTCTCACCTTCAAAATATTGAGATGTTTTCTGCTCTGGCCGTGAAGTAAAGGAGATTGTATTCAGTTGTTGGTTTAAATAACATTTTTTTACAAAAGCAAAAGTTACTATAGTCCTCCCCAGATTGGGTTATTGTGTAAGTTTCTGCAGATGTTTCTTCCAGACTAGGAGGTCAAGGAATCTAGCTGGGGGACATAAGAAGCTGGAAGCAACAAGTGCACAATCTAGTGATACACTCGGAGTACTGACAAAATATTTCTGCCCATCGTAGGGGCTTTTCAGGCTTGGCTGTGCATTAGAATCACCTGATGAATGTTAAAATCTGGCCCAAATCCAGGTCCCACCCCAGAAATTCTAATTTCATTGATCTGGAGTAGTGTCTGTGCTGTCAGGATTTTTTTTTTAATATTTTATTTAAATTCAGTTTGCCAACATAGAGTATAAACCCAGTGCTCATCCCATCATGTGCCCTCCTTAGTGTCAGGATTTTTAAAAATATCTCCCAGATGAGTCCGATGAGCAGTCACTGATCTCTGAAAACCAGTCTTGTCACTTCACTGTTTTCTCCAAACCACCATCAATCTTTGCATTTTCCTGTGTTTCCCAAATGGCTCCATTAAAATAATCAGTTGGGAAGCTTCTTAAAAATACAGATTCCTGGGCCCCACTCTAGGCTTACTGAATCAGAATGTCCAAATAAGTCTTATCGGGCAAATATGAGAAATACTACACTAATTTAAATTATATTGGCCCATTTTCATTTGATTAATGTATACTTTATCTATTTGTTTAAAAAATATTTAATGAATACCTAATATAAGCCCAACATTGTTTTAGCTGCTAGGAATACAGCAAAAAAACAGGACAATTCCATGTCCTTGTGGATTTTATGTCTAGGAGCAGAGTAAACAAGCAAACAACTGAATTTTAGACAGTGATAAATGTCATAAAGGGCTAGAAGGTGACAGGAAGTTATGGCAGGGCGTTATTTTAAAAAGGGTGGCAAGTGAAGGCCTGGTTTGGAGAAGCTGCATCTGAACAGACAACTGAGTGATAAGAAATTGCTTATGAATTCCATTCCACTTACACTATTTTTATTTATTTATATTTATTAATTTATTTATTTATTTATTTATTTATTTATTTTCACTTACACCATTTTTAATCGTCTGAATTAGATGAGATTTTCTTCAAGATCAGGGACTGTCTTATATTTTTGTATTCTCCTATAGCAACCAAAGTAGGACTTTGCACAAGCAAAGAACTCAGTGAATCACTCTAGACTCAAAAGCATTTCATCCTTAAATATACCTTTAAAGACAACCAGCAGAGGATGTCATAAGTTACCCGCTTACTAAGTAAAGGAAAATCCAGGAAAATGCATTCAATATTACTCAGCCCAAGGCAAGACTCTCTGCTTGCTTCCAGCTGCTAGTCACAGTTACAGATTCTTATTAGGAAGTCTTCAAAACCTGCCAAGATCTGGTCCTCTGTGCATGACTACACACTGATGAGATCAGACTAAGTTGTGATTATCAGTTTTTGCCACCTTTCATTTTGTGAGGTAATGTATTATCTTTGTACTCAAACTTCTCACCGATGTCTGTGTGCCTTTAAGTCTACTCAACCCCTATTCTCATAAGATAATCAGCTGAGTTTTCCAGCAGGCTCCTGTATCCTCTTATGTCTCTGTAGGCCAAAAGAGATTCTTTTTTTTTTTTTTTTTGAGATTCCTTAATACACACTTAATACACAGAAGTTTTAGTGAAACCAATTCAGATGTCTGGGGGGGGTGGTTATTCACAATTCCAATTTGAAATTCACATGGCCTTTAGGAAGGCTTCTCATTTCTTACAAGATTATTGTGTTCTTCACATGCTTTTCTTGGGTCAAGAACAACACAACCAGGACTGGAAGGCTCCCCCAGGTGGAAACATCATTGAGTAAGGAAATTTCTGAACAAGGACTTATTGAGGCCAGTGTGTTTCATACCAATTCTACAACCAATTCCCTGTTTGACTTGGACAAATTATTTGCCCCTGTTGAGCCCCAGAATCTTTAGTTGGAAGATGTGATGTCCTTTTCTTTGATGACACTCATGATTGTCATGAAGACCAAATGGAATTAATGAAAGGAAAGAGCACTTAAAAGCATGCTGACTGCTATGGCCTTACAACATACTGTCATCATAGCCAAAGTAATTCACCCTGTTCTTGTACTCCCTACCGTACATGTTTACAACCTATCAGTCCCTCATTTCTGCAAAGAAATTTCAAAGGTAAGATTCTGTTGAGAACTCCTGCCCCTTAGGGCTGTGCTTCTGATAAGCCCTCCTGATTTATCTTTGCTTTTCTCCAAGGATGTGCTTAGATTACCCTCTGCCTGGAGTGACGTCCTTTCAGTGGTGTCCTCAGTGACTATGTCCCCTTGGCTGAATTCCTGAGCCCGGCTCTCATTAGGCTCATAGATTGTCATTTAGCCCCAGTCAGTTGGCTCTTAGCACCTCCAGTCTTGCTGATTGTTAATGTTCTGGGTATAGAGACTGTGTCTGAAAGTACAGTGTCTTACTTTGACGAGGGGGTGGGGAGGGGGAGAGCCTGAGATTTATATACTTCTTGGCATCCTTAGCTCAGGCAAACATTTTCATTAACAGTGACCTTTAGGACTGGTACTGGGTTGAATAGCGTCCCCTGAAATTCATGTCCACCCAGAAGCTGTGGACATGTTCTTATTTGGAAATAGAGTCTTTGCAGAGGTAACTGAGTTAAGATGAGGTCATACTGGATTAGGGTGGCCCGAAATCCAGTGTCTGGTATCCCAAAAAAACTGACAAAAATTTGGACACAGAAGAGACACAAAAACAGAAGGCTAATGCAGTAATGGAAGGAGAGGCTGGAGTGATGCTTCTATAAGCCAAGGAATGCCAGGGAGTGCCAGCAGCCACCAGAAGCTAGAAAGAGGTGAAGAAGGATCTTCCCTAGAGCTTTCAGAGGGAGCACGGCCCTGCCAACACCTTAATTTCAGGCTTCTAGCTCCAGAATTGTGAGAGAAGACATTTGTGCTGTTTTAAGTCACCCAGTTTGTGCTAATTTATTACAGCCTCCCGGGAAAACAAATCTAGGAACACTGAGCATGCTGTAGAGTGTGGGAGTGGCCTTCTGGGGCCACCATTCAGCCTGGGACAGTCGGCTTTTGGGAGACATGGAGCACGGTTTTTATTTATTTATTTATTTATTTATTTATTTATTTATTTATTTATTTGGAGCACTGTTTTAAAGGAAGGGAGTCAATGAAGGCAGTAAACGGAGAAGGCAGGGAAAAAATTGGTATGGCCTGAATACACAACTATCCAAGACAATGTTTACAAACTGGATGTTAAAGGCCTTTTCAAGGTCCCCTCACAGAAATGGTTTGCTACACACCAAAAAGGTTGATCTGGGAGCTGGAGACAGAGACAGGGGAGCAAGTGAATGAAGAGATAACCACCTATGATATTCAACGTAGTAAAATCGACCTATTTGGCAGAAACTATGTGATTGTGGATTTCATAGCACCCGTCGCTTGAGATCATTGGAAGCTCCCATGGGGGTGACCTGGGGCTGTTGTGGGCTGGTGGACCCCTTGAATTCCGGTGTGGTGGCCTCAGTTTCCTCCATTGTTCACAGGATGGATACTTGGGACAGACCACCTGGGTCTGAGTTCTGGCCATTTCATTTACTGGCAAGTTTGCACTTCACTTGCTTCCTCTCCTCACCTACAACGTCAGAACAGAAATGGCACCTCCCTTGGAGCTGTCAGGATTGAAAGAGTCTGCATAAATCGCTTAGAATGGCACCCAAGATGGACGACAGAAGCTTCACTTGCTTTTTTCATCATCATCTTGTGCAGATGAGGGAGACCAGAAGGGTGAATTACCTCACTCTTGCAGGAAGAGGAGGTCCCGCTGGGGAAAAGAAGGTAAGTGCAAAGCTGGACGTTTACTTGAAAATGGAAGCTTGAAAATACTTCCTCCCCTGGCACAATTTTTTCAAAGGCAGAGTTGTCTTACCGTTTCCACTACTATGGACAGACTCTAGCTATCCAGAGTAAAGAGTATGAGGTCCTATGCAGTGCTCCCTATTTGGGATTCCTGGGATATCAGGGCCTGGCCCTATCTGACTCCCCGCCAATCAGCCAGGCATACAGCTGGTCAACGTGCGTGGACTGACAGGAAGGAAGGGACAAGCTAGCTCTGGTTGACTTGCCTCATGCCCCTCCTTTGCTAG
The DNA here is from genome assembly GCF_003254725.2 of Canis lupus dingo. NCBI lineage: Eukaryota > Metazoa > Chordata > Mammalia > Carnivora > Canidae > Canis > Canis lupus. Next base: position 31,098,665 of record NC_064245.1, read on the forward strand.
AAAGGCAGGCCTCGGATCCTCTGGCCCTGAAAGGAACAGGAGCACTCAGGACACCTCTGGAAGGATGGCAATTGCCAGCACAGGTAAAGCACCTGAAGCAGGGAAACCGAAGGGACCCGGCTGTAGAATGGAGCCCCACCCCTGCTGGCTCTCGGCCAGGCCCCATTTACTCACATTCTGGATCTTGCATCTGAAACACCGAAGAAGCTGTGTTCCCCCTCAAGGGCCGAAACAACAAAATTGATCATTCTCTGAGTTTTGCACCAGGTCCTCAAACGCCTGATAACATCTAGCCAGATCCCAGACCTTTAGCTTTCAACAAACCTGGGCTGACGCTGGCATCGACACCCCCGTCTTGGGTGACTTATAACACCTACGAATCACCTGTCACTCACCTCTGATTGGACCCCACCCTGGATCCCGAAGGAGCACCTACCCGGAGCCCCCAGCCCGAATCTCCCAGACAGCCCTCTGCTGTTGGCGCTCACTCAAGCCTGGCAAAGCTTCGATTGCCATCCTGCCTGAAGCCGGGAGCCCTCCTGGCTGAGCCTGTGGGACCCCCACTCTGGGTCCTCAAACGGGTCGGCCTGCGTCGCCTCCACTTTACCAAGTGCGGACACAACGTCGCAGATGTTGCCCAGTGGCCGGAGTCGGTCCGCGCCGTCTTTCCTTCCACCACCCGGTGCGGGGCCAGCCCGGTGCTGCCCTGTCCCCCAGGCTCCGGGTGCGGGGGCCAGCCCGTCCCGCCCCCCGGCTCCTCCCGCACCCGGCCTAGGGTCCGGGGCTGACACGTAGGGAGGCTGAGGAGCAACTCTGCACCTGCTCATGGGCTAAGGCGCCAGGTCCGCACGCCCTTGCGGAGCTTCCTCGGCCGCGGGGCCCTGTCCCTTGTGGCGCTTCCCGCAGGGCCGCGGCCTCCCGAGCCCAGCCAGGAGCCGCAGACGCACATTTGCTTGGTCACCGCCTCTGGGCGACTCCGGGCAGGTCCGGCAGGTCGGCGGGCTCTCCAGACCTCTGGCCTCCCGGCCTCCGCGGGGGGCGGGGCCTGGTGACCTCAGGGCGGGGGGGGGGGGTGCTCAGGGCTCGGCCCCGCCGGGGGTAGGGTGGGGCGCGGGCCTCGGAACTTTGTCAGGAGCGGCGAGCGGGGCGGGGGCGGGGACGGGGAGCGGGGCGGGGGAGCTGGAGGCGGGGGAGCTGGAGGCGGGGTGTGGGGAGCGGGGGACGGGGTGCGGGGGACGGGACGGGGTGCTGGGTGTGGGGAGCGGGGGACGGGGACGGGGTGCAGGGTGTGGGGAGCGGGGGACGGGGTGCGAGGTGGGGGAGCTGGAGGCGGGGAGCGGGGTGCGGGGGACGGAGAGCGGGGGACGGGGTGCGGGGTGGGGGAGCTGGAGGCGGGGTGTGGGGAGCGGGGGACGGGGAGCTGGGAGTGGGGGACGAGGTGCGGGGAGCCGGGTGCGGGGCGGGAAGCCGGGGGCGGGGCGGGGTGCGGAGTGCAGGGCGGGGAGCGGGGCGGGGCGGGGCGGGGAGCTCCGCGGCGGGGCGCGGCGACGGCGCTTCTCCTCTGCGCGTCACGGGGCCCCCGGCGCCCCCCGCCCCCGGGCCGAGCGAGAAACAGTCGAGCGGCGGCCGGAGTCGGAGAGCGGGGAGGAGGAGGCGGGAGCGCCGCCGCCGCGGGCCGGGACCCGAGCGCAGGGACCGGAGCGCAGCCCCCGCCGCGCTGCCCCCTCGGCCGCGGGGCCCCGCGTGAGTAAGCGGCCCCGGCCACGCAGGCCGCCCAGGAGGCCGGGCGGGTGCGCAGCTGCGGGCGGCGGGGGGCGGCGGGCCCCGGGCGCCCGGACCGGCTCCTCCGCGCCCACTTTCCGCCGGGAAAACTTGGGCGCCGCGGCCCCCGGGCCGGCCCGCACCTGGCTGCGGCCCCTGGGCGCGGGAGGGAGGCCCCGCGGGGGCGGCGGGGCGGCGGGGGCGGCGGGGACCCGGCCCGCGCCCTCCCGGCTCCGCCCGAGTCCTGGCCGCGCCCGCCCCGGCCGCGGGTGCCCCGCCCCGGCCGCACGCAGCCCTCGGGCCCTAGTTCTTGCCTCTTCTCCCCCGTGAAATGGAAGAGCGGCGCACCGGGGCGTTGGGGGCACCGGGAACAGCGCCAGGTGTCGCGGAGCCCCCGCCCTGGTCTCAGGTGCGCAAAGCGTCCCTTGTTGTTCAGCTGCTTAGCAGCCCAACTGTCCCCTCTGACGGCTTTTTTTTTTTTTTTTCATGAGAGACAGAGAGAGAGAGAGAGAGAGAGAGAGAGAGCCAGGCAGGGGGAGAAGCAGGCCCCATGCAGGGAGCCCGACGCGGGACTCGGTCCCGGTGTGGGACTCGATCCTGGGACCCTAGGATCAGGCCCTGGGCCGAAGGCAGAAGGGGATCCCCCCCTTTGACAGCTTTTGTTGAGTGTCTGTCTTGAGAAATTAAAATCTCTGGAAACAAATGAATTGCCGCAGGGAACGTTTCCTGGGCCGCCCTCTGAGGATCCAGTGCGGTGGGAGAAGTGACTGCGGCTGTTGAACTTGCGTGGTTATTAGCGCCGAAGCGGCAGCAAAGACTTGGGTCGTGCGGGGCTGACCCTGGAGACCCGCCGGGGGCCGCCGCGGGGAGCGTTGCCCGCGGTCCGCTGCCTGCCCTTCCCAGAGCTCGGGGGTCGGCCTAGCGGGGATGGCCAGAGGCCCTGGCCCCCGCCCCTGAGCCGGTGCCCTCAGGCCGGGCGGGGAGGTGGGTGTCGGCCTGCGGAGGCGGGGGGTGCGGCTGGCGGCGGGGCAGGTGTGCAAGCAGCGCACGCCCGACGTGCCCAGCTCCTGCTCCGTCCCTGGAGACTCCCTGCATTGGAGCCGCCGGTTCGGGCGCGGGAGGTGGTGACCCGGGCTCGGCCAGCGCCCCGCACCAGCATTGCCGCGTCCGCCTCAGCTGTGCCTCCTGGCGGGGAGGCCGGGGACAGCGAGTAGCGAGGGGATGGGGTTCCGTGTGGAAGGTCAATCCGGGGGCGCGGCTCCGCGGGGCGCTTGCCCAGGCCCGCCCGGTGCTGAGTCTCGGGCAGAGGCAGGAGGCGGCCGGGGAGACTTGGGGGGGCCTGAGGAGGAGTCGCGGCGGCTTACAGGAAGTGCGGGAGGAGGGGGAGCGTCGCCCCCTCAGGGAACGGTGCCCCCCACGGCGGAAGGGCGGGAAGCACAGGGCCCCTGGGGCGAAGGGCCGGAGCCCGGTGAGGTGAGCAGCTGCCAGCGCGCCGCGGCGCCGCACCGGGCGGCCGTGTGGGGAGGCGTCCTCCGGACAGTGTCACACCCGCGTGTCCTCGGGAGGTTTCCGTTCCCAGCAACAGCTGGGTCGCTGTGTGAGAATGGATGTGAGGCGCCGGGAAGGGAGGCAGGGCTGTCCCCAGGGTCTGAGAGGCCCGGTGGCGAGGCTGAGGCCGCGGCCTAGGGTCACACAAGCGCTTAGATTCAGGCGGGCTCTGGAGTGACTTGCGGACGGCGGTCGCGTGGGCGACTCCGCGCAGCTCCGGGCGGGGGTTCCCTCCAGCCTCGGGCAGGCGCTGCTGCCTCTACAGAAAGAAGGAACAGCGGACGGACGAGGGGCAGATTGTAGAGGAAAGAAAGGTTTGGCTGGTTGAGCCTGAGCTGCTTTCTGGTGCTCCAGAGAAGGCGGCCTCAGCCTGCGGTGGGCCTGTCTGCGGCCTGCAGAGCGGCCCGAGCCCCTGCCTGTGGGGGCGGCCGGCAGCCGGCGGCCCACCTCACCCCGTGTGGGAGCGAGCGCCGCGTGGCGCGGCTGTGCTGTGGGCCGCTGGCGCCGGGCCCTGGCCCTCAGGCGCGGCTCCTGGAAGCGCCCCCGGGAGAGAGAGGCAGGAGAGCGGGAAGGCTTCTCGACCATGAGGGAGTCTGACATAAGTTATACGTGTGAACGGGATGGGGCGAGAGGGCAGGAGAGGACACCTGGAGTCCTCTGAGGTAAAACGCTCTGATGGTGCTGGCATGGCGGTATCGCGCTCTAACCGACTGTCACCGTCTTACAGAAACATCTTTTGAAGCACATAGGACTGTGCGATTTGAATTCTCACTTGGTAGGTCAGGCAAACTTCATATTTAACTTCATATTTAGAAATACACAGGTAGGAATCGTGCAACAAAGCTGCAGCATGGCTGAGTGGCCCCTGGAGGGAGACTGCTGAGGCCTCATGTCTTTTTTTTTCTTTTTTTTTAAGACTTTATTTACTTATTCATGAGAGGCACACACAGAGAGAGAGAGACAGAGACACAGGCAGAGGGAGAAGCAGGCTCCATGCAGGGAGCCCGTCGTGGACTCCATCCTGGGTCTCCAGGATCAGGCCCTGGGCTGAAGGCGGTGCTAAACCGCTGAGCCACCCAGGCCGCCCATGAGGCCTCATTTCTGACCTTGTCACTCCCTCACTTATGGCCTTGCAAGAGTTTCCTGGTCTCTGAAGTGGCACCACACCCCCAGGGGGTGTGCTTTATGGTACCCTCTCGCGGGCTGCCGTGAGGAGGGCATGTGTGCGTCACGCACAGACAATGTGTACACGATGTGTGCCCAGCCATCGGTGTGCGCATATGTGTGTTGTGCCAGCCTGTGGTGAGCACTCCGTAAGCTCCAGGGCTGCTGGTTTTATTAGGATGATGTCACTTCCACCATTTCCAGATGTAGGATCTGAGAACCGGAGAATTTTGAGAACTTGTACAAGACTGTAGAACCTGTGGCAAAGTTAAGTCTTGGATCCCATTTGCCCGATTTGCAGGCAGAGGCGCCTCTTCCACTTGGCGTACTAACACGTGTCGGGGGCTGGGTGCCATATGAAATACATTGTAATAGAAGAATCTGGTCACTGCTCATCAGACTGGAGAAAAACAAACCTTACAGACTTTACCCAAGCAATTTAGAGGTGTATGTTTTGTATTAATTTGCATTGCTTTGCATGTCATTTTATATGCATTCCATAGGCTGGTAATTTTCCTACTGGGATCGAAAAGCTAAAGCTTCAAGTATATGAGATCAAATAAAATTAATCAGGAATTGAATGCAGCTGGTTTGAAACCTAATGGACCCCTGGGCACGGTGGGCTCGGTGTGGGCTTTTGGGGGAAAGGACTGGATCAATATCTGCTATTTTAGAAGATGTGGGGAGCCAGATATCATTTGATAAAAATGGGTCACATTTTAATATGTAATGAAGCTTGACCTGCCGAATATAACACATAGTATGGGAAGCATGGAAGCAGACCAGAGGGGGATTGCCTGCCATATAAAAGGTCAGAAAATGAAGCAGAAACAGAATTTTGCTTTACGAAGCTGAACTAATAAGAATTGCTAAGGCCCAAAAATAAAGGTGGAACTTATGTTTAGCGACATAAAATGTTAAAAAGAGCTTAATCTTAATAATCAATGTGTGTGGTTTTAAAACCAGTACATTTCCTAATTTAGACTTACTGGGGAATGGCCATTGTATCTTAGTAAAATCTCAGAAAATACAATTTGTTTTTTCTGAATTACAATTTTGTGTCTTAGAGCACCTGCTCTAGAGAGTGTTCCTGGGCCAGTTGTGTCAGCATCCCCTGGGAGCTTCGAAATGCAAATTCCAAGACCACCCAGGTCTGCTGAATTGGAACCTCTGGGGACAGGGCCCAGCACCCTTGTTTTAATATTTAGAGCCAGCTTTCCTCCCTCTTGAATGTTTACTTCTTCAGCCTTGACCTTCCATTGCCCTCCTGTGGTCACTAGCTTCTCGCTGTTCTGCTTGACCTCTGGCCCTCCGAGCCCTCGTGGAGGGTTGTACCTGAATAGGGGGACCCATCCCTTTCTACGAGTGTGCTCGGCTGTCATGTTCCGCAACTTTGTGGTTCTCGTGCTGTCCAGGACCGCCCTGATTTGGGTTTTGGTTTGCCTTTGCGGCCTTTAAAAAAAAAAAAAATCTTTTGGCAGCCTCATACCCAATAAACTGTGACTCCTCCCAAGCAGACAATCTGCCAGACCTGAACTATTCCCTACAAATGCTCCTGTTAAACCCCTTTTCTCCATCTGGTACGAGTGCAGTTAATTTCTTGGACCTAAATGTCAGTGTTTGTATTTATCGGCATTAAATTGCATTGTACTAGATTCCAGCCTGTCCAAATCTGTTTGGATCCTCTTTCTGTCCTCTTTCATATAAACCTTCGTGTCCTCCGCTGATTTGCTGATGTCCTGGCCAGAGGAATTAATAACAATGTGAGTATCTTTGTTAGAGGCCTTCCTCGCAGTTAATGAGGCTGAAAAGTTTGGCATCTTTGGCAGTCCTTGTGGCTGACATCTGAAGGATTGTCATCAGCTCCATCATTGTTTGCATTTAAATTACAGCTGCTCTGAAGTATCCCTCACGTGGTTGTTCCACGAGGACTTTATTCCCTAACTCTATCCTTAGTGTCCCCCCAGCTCCCCAACCCCGCCCAGGACCCCTACAGACCCCAGCAGCACGGGGTCAGGAATCCAAGACTGGGATGATTGCTGCCCTCTCTCTGTCCTGCTTACACCATCAGTTAAGCTGCGTTACTGACACAGCCTGTTTATAGGTACCACAGAGAGTGAGTTTCACCTTATTTATAGTCAGATTAAGATGAATCCAGAGGGATCCCTGGGTGGCGCAGCGGTTTGGCGCCTGCCTTTGGCCCAGGGCATGATCCTGGAGACCCGGGATCGAATCCCACGTCGGGCTCCCGGTGCATGGAGCCTGCTTCTCCCTCTGCCTGTGTCTCTGCCTCTCTCTCTCTCTGTGACTATCATAAATAAATTAAAAAAAATTAAAAAAAAAAAAAAAAAAAAAAAAAAAAAAAAAAGATGAATCCAGAAACTTTACGGGGTGCCTGGGTGGCTCAGTGTTTGAGCTTCTACCTTTGGCCCGGGGTGTGACCCTGGGGTCCTGGGAGGGGGCCTGCTTCTCCCCCTGCCTGTGTCTCTGCTTCTGTCTCTGTGTGTCTCTCATGAATACATAAATAAAATCTTTAAAAAATTTTTAAGATAATCAGAAACAAGGAATGTGTCTTGTCATTTCCCTCTGCTTTACCCCATCCCTCACTACCAACCACCAAGCTCTAAACCTCAAGAGCTTTGTGCTAAAGCTCACCTTTAGCCAAGAGAGTTAGGTTATGTAAAACTTCTCTAGTGTGGAATTTTATTCATATAGGATTTTTGAAAAAGTACAGTTAGGTAATATGAGTGCACAAAAAAAGTTTAAAAATGCAGGAAGCTAAACAACTTTATGGCAGGAATGCTTTTAGCCATGGTTGCTAGAGCATGAAAAAGTGCCTGGAATCCTACACTGTTAGGTCATTCAGGATCCTTATGCAGCCCTACTCGAGCCCTCTCTGCCTCCCTCCTCCTGCATCGAAAGACTGGTCTTAAAGCAAACTGCAAAGGTCTCAAAGAACTCGAAACCCGCTTTTCTCCTTCAAGATGCTCCCAAACGCCTTTGATGTGATGTGCCCCCTTGCCATGGCAAGCAAAAAAAAAAAAAAAAAAAAGGTTCCTGGTGCTAAGGGAGCTCTTTATAACCTCAGGTAAATCCCCACGAGTATCTGTACTTGTAGCTCTTTGCTTTTCTTTCGCCTGCTCTCCTTCTGTTTTCTCCAGCCTAGCTAAGGGGGCCGGAGATGTGGTGGTCCCTTTGGAGGAGAGCTTCCTGTCCATGTTCAGACTTAGACAGTCAGCCTGTCTGCTCTTGGATGAGTTGGACCTATTTCTGAAAGCTCTGCACCCCTGGAACTCCTCCCAGTCACTTTCCAGACCCAGGAGGCCCGTGGTGGGGTCCCTCGTTCAAGCTGCGGCAGAGGGGGTCGTTGGGGCCGCGACCCGGAAGAACAAGGCTTACCAGCTGCTCTGCTTGCCAGGCCTCCGCCCTCTCCCTTCTGCTCCTCTGCGTCCTGTGGCGCATTTGGAATATTCGCAGTGGGTGCCTTCTCCCCACCCGCGCCTGCCACCTGAGCTGCCAGGGAGGGTGCCCTGGTCCTTAGCTCCCCAGTGAGCACCCCGCCCAGCTTGCAGGCAGGCAGGCAGGCAGGTGTGCTGGCAGGTGCATCAGGGGACAGGAGGGGAGTGACACACAAAGTAGACACCAATGAGGCTGCAAAGACTAAATGGTGAAAAGAGACGATTATGGAGATTATGGAGCTGAAGGAAGGGATGTGGAACCAGACAAGAGAACCTAAAAAGGAGGAACATAGAATCATACTATGCCAAGAAAATCCCTGATTAAAGAACCATCTCTTCACGCTAGCTGGTGACCCACCTTTTCTGAGAGATTATCTTTGTCCAAAAATATTCAAATGTACCAAAATAGCTGCGATTTCTTGGGTTGTATTGTCGGGTCACCTAGGACCACACTGTCTCTCCCTGGACTCCTCCAGGCAGGACACTTTCTGGTTGTCTGTCCCTGGATTCTAACCCAGGGCCTCCCTGGGGGTGGTAGGCACATAGTAAACGTTTAATGGATGGATGGGAATCAGTTGAAGGGGGATAAAAGTAGGGTATAAGGATGACGGTATATGTAAAATATATGCCCAGGGGCGCCCGGGGGGCCCAGCAGGTGAGCGACCGCCTTCAGCCCGGGGCGTGACCCTGGGGTCCCGGGATCCAGTCCCACATCGGGCTCCCTGCAAGGAGCCTGCTTCTCCCCCTGCCTGGGTTTCTGCCTCTCTCTCTCTCTCTGGGTCTCTCAGGAATAAATAAAATTTTTATTTTTTATTTTATTTTTATTTTTTATTTTTTAAAATTTTAAATAAATACAATTTTTAAACAAATCTTTAAAAATGAGGTGCCTGAATCCCAATGTGAAGCAGAGACTTTTGAGGGCTTTTAGTCCCGCGCACTCCTGTTGACCCCTGTGATTCTTACTTTTAAACAGGAAAAAATAGCTACCCTTTTTGTTGTTTTTTTTTTTTTTAATTTTTATTTATTTATGATAGTCACAGAGAGAGAGAGAGGCAGAGACACAGGCAGAGGGAGAAGCAGGCTCCATGCACCGGGAGCCCGACGTGGGAATCGATTCCGGGTCTCCAGGATCGCGCCCTGGGCCAAAGGCAGGCGCCAAACCGCTGCGCCACCCAGGGATCCCTGGCTACCCTTTTTGAAAGAGTCAAGCCTACGGAGAAGTTGTAAGACTACTGCAGTGGGCGCAGGAGGCCCGTGGTCCGGGGAAGGGGAGCCCTGGGCCCGGCGCCCTCCGCCTGCGAGGCTGCTTGCTGCTGGACCGTGAGGCTTGCTGTTCCTCCGCTGGCCGTGGCCCCTTTACACACTTCGGCCCCTTGCCCGTCCGCTTTTGCCGCCAGAGTGCCCCAGGCGGGCGCCCGGCCATGCCAACATCCATGGGGGCGGGGGCGCCTCCGCCTGGTGGCCAGGCAAGGAGGCAGAGGGCTGACTAGACTGGTGGCAGCTTCTTAGTGAAGTCGGGACTTAAATTCAGAATTATCGGCTGTAAGTTCCAAACCAGTTATGTTGTACAGAGAAGTGTAAAGCGGAGGGTGAGATGCAGGGGGTCAGAGAGGCTGGAACGGCAGGGGAGGGGGGGTGCTCAGAACTCAACAGCTTCACCCTACGTGGGTGAAGATAGATAGATAAATTATCTACAAATAAGTTCGCAAGAAGGCAGCCTGCCTGCAGGTGCTTTCAGAGATCACGGGGCCTACCCCTGCTCATGACTAGAACCATGCACAGTGGAGGTTTGCCAAGAGCTGGGGAGTGCTCCCCCGAAGTGGGATGCGTGTGCTGCACACTTTGTGCCAGTATCAGAGTTAATTTGGTAAATCTTCGTGTCTACTCTCCTTCAGGTGTTTACCTAAGGCCTCCATCTGCCTCTAAACACAGACAGATGAGAAGTTCACATCGCCCAAGACATAGAAGCTCACACTTGACCATGTGCAGGATCATACTGTTGTACAAGTAGTTGTAATCTAGTTTACATTTATGCTCAATCTTGCTTGTGTGTTCATGTATGTGTGTGTGAAGCATCACCATTTTCACACGGTCATCTTTCAAAGTGCATCTTTGTGAAGTTGCTTAGACTTAACAGCGTATTTTACTCATATAACAAGTATGCACAGTGGTTTCCTGCTGCTCGTTCTGTGGTTTGAGGATTTCAGAGCTGAGAGCTCTGATTGTCCCTTGGCCTTTTCTTCATGGTTCCACTATGGCTACTGTAAGTCCAGCCATCACACCAAAGTTCCATGCAGAAAAGTGGGCAAAGGGGAAAAAGGAACAAAATGGCATGCCTGCCCTTGAATCAGGCTTCTGTAAAGAACTTGCCCAGGTACCCCACAGTATCCTGTGCTGACCGTTCCTCTACAATGGAGACTGCCGTGAAAGGCTTTGCAGGGAGCACATTTCTGCCAGCAATGATGTAGGGGTTCTCTTGGTAAAGAAGGGAGGGAGGATGGATAATGGAGAGCAACTGGCTATCTCTACCAGAGCCATAGGGAAAATTCTCACCTACTTGAGTCTTTTTCTGAATTTCGTCTCACTGAACTGGTCTGACACCAGTGCCAGACTGATTTAATGATTGTAATGTTATAGTCCGTGTGCAAATCTGAAGAGCCTGGTTTTATACCTGCATTATGTACAGTTGGCGCGTATGTTTGCCTAGATCATTTTTAACTAACCAATCTTTTACTTTTTTATTGTATTAATCTAAAATATAAGCCTATATATATGTAAGCCTGTATGTTGAGATGCGTTATCTTAATTAAAACCATTGCTAGAATGCATCCTTGTAGGAGATGCCAACTGGAGAGCTTCCTGGAGTCATTTCTAGATTTGACTTCTGGAGACATTTTACATGAAATCCCAGCCTTTGAAATTCCTATTTGTCAGAATTTTTTCAAAGCACTGCAGATTTTATTTGTTCCACCCCTTTATCTTAATTTTAAATTCCTGGGTCTTTTTTGTGTCTATACACACGCACACAAGCTCTCAGGACAATATGTACATTTTAAATCAAGAAACATAGATCTTTATGAAATGACAAAGTCATGCCAGGGTAGCCGGTCTTGGATTTTTCCATGGAAGTGCAGAAGGAGATTGAAGTCTCCCCCTCAGCTTCCCACCACAGCAACAAAACACAGAAAACAAAGGTGCTTTCCTGATGATTTAAAACAGAGTGTGTCTAATCCGTTCATGGAGAGTGTGGCCTGGCCTTAAGCCATCTCTGCCATCCATAGTCTGCATTCACATCTGTTTATCCCTGTGCTGCCTCTGGGATGTACTTACGGACATTCAAGATTCTACTTTAAGTGCACACATACAAATCAGAATTACTGTACCTCTTTAGCTGCTACCTAACCTTTGAGGAATTAATTTTGGCCAGTATAAAATATGGAGTTAGCTATATGATACCAAATAAGTGCTTCTAGAAACTTCAGTAGGAGGGGGGGGTGCCAACCTAGGGTGGGGAAAGTTTTTTTCTCTTTCTAGCACACTAAACATATATTTTCAAGAAAGACACAAATGTCTCTCTGTTCAGTTTTTCTTCTTTATAGAAAAAGAAGCCAAGATAGTCTCAACCCACATTTTACATTTAGAACATAACAAATTTATTTTGGTTCTATATTGTGTCCAGCTAAATGTGGAAGGCGGAGAAAAGAAGAACCTAAGAAACGAATGTAATGTTGCTGTTCATCAAGCTTGAGAGGCAGAGGTCAAATACACTAATCAACCTTTTTTTGGTAACCTTTTATATCTAAAAAGGAGGAACACATTTTATTTTTGAAATCCCATCCTTTTTTTTTTCATGAAAAAAGCCCTTAATGTTGTGCAACATATAATGACAGTCACAAACTTACAAAATAGAAACTTCATTCCATAGGATCATTTATGGACCTTTAGACTTCCTGCTAAAGACTTAGCCTTATAGTTTTGCACAGCGAGGTACACAATCAGCTTTTGATGTTTGCCCTCTGGACCAGATGCAACAAAGCCAGAACCACGTTGGTTTCTTCTCTTTTTTTGTGACTATAAAAAAATTGGCTGTTTCTGCACTTTTCTTTTTCTTTCTTTCTTTCTTTTTTTTTTTTTTTTTGCTGCAGCCCAGATCTCTGATGACCTTGAGGGACCGCCATCTGGTAAATACATCCTGATGTGGGTTGCTCATTTCTCATATGACTTTAAATGACCCCATAAAGTGTCTCCATAAGTGTCTCAAAAACTAAGACACTTCAGTGAACTTACTAGTTGATAGAATTACAAGCAGGTGTTTGACAAACTCATGTTCCTGCCCAGCATTTTCACTCAGGCCTTTATTGTCAAAGGCGGTGAGTATAGCGTTTGCACTTGTAAAGACAGGTGTATGTCTTCAGGAACAGTATATGCACCGGATGTTAACAAAAAAAGAATGTTGTCAGGGAGTGAAAAAAAGTAATTACAGCGTCAGAATGTGGGAAATAATGCATGGGCCATTTCAGAAAAAGAAAACTAAACCATAACGTATGGACTCTTTCCCAGTTTTCCCAAGAACCATTCCTCTTGTAGAGGTCCTGGGACCTGACATTGCATACCAAAGATGTTTTCTGTATCCCTTTCATATGCCTGTGTTATAGGACCTTCATGATAGCATTGCGGGATAGAGAGACTATTACCCATTTAACACATGGGAAGTGAGCACGTGCCCAATATTAAATGACTTGCCAGGGTGATTTGAGTTGGGTTAGGTTTTGTTTAAGGATTTTATTTATTTATTTGAGGAGAGTGAGCACTCTCAAGAGCATGAGTTGGGGCGGGGGGAGGAACAGGCATGCTCCACGCTGAGTGCAGAGCCCCACAAGGGGCTTGAGCCCACATCCCCCAAGATCATGACCTGAACCAAAACCAAGAGTCAGAGGCTCAACCAGTTGAGCCACCCAAGAGCCCCAACTTGAAGAGTTTTTGATGGCACAGCCCAGACTAGAACTTAGGTCTTCTGACTTTGTCGCACTGAACAACTACCCTGTGCCAGTTAGGTATGTACCTGGAGCTGGAGGTGGAGCAGGAGCAAGGTCTGTCAGGGACGCAGAAATAAACAAGCAAAGTTACTGCTGCTGTGATGAGTGGATGGAAGAAAACAAGGAGTTCAACAGGAAAAAGACTAGAGAAGGGTAATCAGAGAAACCCTGAGGAAAGGACATTTCTCTTATAGCTTGAAGGACAGAGAGGAGCCAATAACTCCAGAATCCAGAGAAAAATGGTCTGAACATGAGCAGAGCACGTGCAAGGGTCCTGAGGGAGGAAAGAGACCACTGTTATAGAAACTTCTAGAAGGCAGGTGTTGCTTAGAGTGTATGAGCAAGAAGAGCAGAATAAGATGAAGTTGGAGAGGAAGGTATGGACAGGAACTGGCTGGGCCTTGTGGCATGGAAAGGATTTCTGATTTTATTCTAAGTGTAATGAAACACCAATGAAGGTTTTTAAGTGTAGGGAGTGGGACTAGGAAGGAGAGCAGTCTGATTTATGTGTTTAAATGATCTTTTTGGCTACAGTACAGAGAATGGATTACAGGGACACAAGGGAGGCTAGTGAGGAAGTTATTTTTTTTTTTAGAGGCAAGAGCTGATGATGGCTTGGCCTATGGTGGTTCCTGTGGAGGGGGAAAGTGTGGGTGAATTCAAAACACATTTTAGGTGTAGAACCAACAGGATTCTACTCTCGCCATGAGGTTGGAAAGGCATCCTGGCATTGTGGTTAATACTGGAGGGTCTGAAATTGGCCAGAGTTGAAAATGCTGTCTTTCACATACTTGCTATTTATCCTCAGTAACTCATTTTCCTAATCTGAAAAATGGGGACAGTGATGGGGAGGGGGGGCTAAAGAAAGAGATAAAGAGATAATTAACTTCGTAGTTTTATTGACTGGAATAAATAATACAACTAGTTTTAGTGCTCGGTATAGACCATTAGGAAATGACAGGAATGTGTCCACTGCATCTGGTTATGATGAGTTTCATTGACTTGGACCTGAACAGTTTCAGTGGAGGTGGCAGTGGAGCCAGGCTAGACTGAATGCCACCATGAGGGGTCTAGCTATTGGGGAATAGAAGTCCCCCCTCTGTCTAGTCCCTTGTTGGGGAGCTGTTGGATGTACAGACATGTTTACAATGGACTACACGTATTCCTGGCATCCCAAGAGTGAAACACCATTAGATGATGGCTAGGACTGTGTTTTCATCTAGAGAAGGAGGAATTTGGACTCCATTACTATTAAAGTCCTTGTCAGTTCTAGGATTTTGCTTCCAGATTTCCTCAGGAATTGTGGGATAATTAAGCTTTGGTGAAGAAGGCCCAGAAAAGTAAATTCTATTATTAAAATGGTTTGGTTTTTTTTTTCCTATAGAAAACCATGTTGACCTCAGAAGTTGTTTAATTCCTAACAATTTACAGACACAGTTTAGAATAGGACTTATTCACAGTAGGTTGTGAAATGAAAGAAACAGGTAAGACAGGGCCTCTATGGTAAGACTTCTTGTTAAAAAGCAAGCCCACAAAGGTGTGTCTTTATTGAAAAACACTCTGGAAGGACATAAGGGCCACAGAACACTTTTGCCAGGTGGTGGATTACTGGTGAGCTTTATTTACCTCTTGACACATTTCTGACTTTCTCATTTTTTTTTTTAATGAAAGTGTTTTCCTTTATTCACAGAGAATGGAAAATCATTTCCTTTTCCTTCTTGAGCCCATAACAACTTATTATTGGAGGGCTTGTCTTCCCTTCGTTATGTATTTCTGACTGACCCAGTCATGCCATTCCTGTGTTTTACATGGTTGCTGTTTACCTACTTACTGTCTGATCATTACTTGCCTTGCCAGCTTCCCTCTAGAACAATGAGAATGTAAGGTCATCTGGGCAAGGAACTTGCCTTTCTGCTCCTTTACAGGCTCTTCAGGTACTGTGGGGGTGTTAAGGAAAGGCATCTCTGCTGAGTCATCCTCCCACTAATGGGCCTACTCTACAACTTTCCCTTGGTTTGGTGATGAGCGAGTCATCAAGGGGAGAATCGATGACCTTATTGAAATCAAGGAGCTACAGTAGAAGGACCTTAGCTTATTTAACTAGATGGGGTTGGGGGGGGGGGTTGTTTGTTTGTTGTATTTTTAGTGAGCTCATCTTTATATTAATGTTCTTTTTTTTAAATTTTTTTTGTCAGTCCACCAAGGATGCACTTCTCTTATTTATTTATTTATTTATTTATTTATTTATTTATTTATTTATTTATTATTTATTTATGATAGTCACAGAGAGAGAGAGAGGCAGAGACACAGGCAGAGGGAGAAGCAGGCTCCATGCACCGGGAGCCCGACGTGGGATTCGATCCCGGGTCTCCAGGATCGAGCCCTGGGCCAAAGGCAGGCACCAAACCGCTGCGCCACCCAGGGATCCCTATATTAATGTTCTTGAGTGATCATTCTTCTTTGTAAAACCTTATTAGGAAGACACCAAATCTTGATGTTTCTAAATCAATAAACTCTTCAAATCCTATTTTTCACACTAACACGTAGTGATGCCAAGTTTAAGAATTTAAAGTTTGCCCACAGAGGGAATATTCTTCACGTGGAGAGAGATTTCACCCAGAAAGTTGTCTAAACCCAAACCGTGTGACTGGCCACTACCAAAACAAGTAAATCAGTAAGTAAACTGTCAGTGATGGGATATGAGACAAGAATTCGTAGGATGAGCCACCTTGGTTTTCCTGCAGTGGATTCCATGGCGGAAGGACTGACTGGAGGCTCTCCTGAGCAGCCCCTGGATTGCCCAACCCCTGACTGCAGGGCCGGAAAGTTCCTCCCCCAGCCTCGCTCCAGGCAGTTCTCAGTGTACTCAATCCCGGTGATCGGGTGGAAGATCTCAGGGCTAGGGGGTCGGCCCTGCTTCAGCTTTAGGACAGATAAGAAACAGCAGTCAGAAATCCGAGTCAAGGACTAAAACTACTGTGGAAAGCTTTATGCTCTGAGGAACAGGGTTACCTAGAGGGCTAAGGGGGCATCTCTGGAGCCAGATTCTCCCAGTTCAGATTTCAACTAAGGGGGGGGCGGTCCTAGCTCTGTGTGACCTTGGGTGATTTCTCAATCACGGCTTGTTTCGGTTTCCTGTCTCCTAAAAGAAAGAGAAAGGTAGTACTTGCCTCGTCGATCCGCTGGAGGGATCGCACACATACAGCGGCCTTAGAACCTCGCCCCACGCGAGGACACTGTGGTCAGTGGTCCCACATTCATCATGATGATGATACTACATTAATAAAGAGCATTGGGGATCCCCGGGTGGCTCAGCGGTTCAGTGCCTGCCTTCTGCCCAGGGCGTGATCCTGGGGTCCCGGGATGGAGCCTGCTTCTCCCTCTGCCTGGGTCTCTGCCTGCCTCTCTATCATGAATAAATAAATAAAATCCTTTTTTGAAAAAATAAAGAGCACTGCATGCAGGCACTCGGGCACGAATTCTAAAACATTGAATCTATGTCAAAACTTGGCGGGGAAGAGAGGATAGATGATACAGGACAGTCAGGTCTGGGCGGGATCTTGAAGCAAGTTGGGGAGGAGGGGGAGGGGGAAGGAGAGGAAGGGGAGGGGATGAGGAGGAGGGGGAGGAGGGGTGGGGGCTCGGAGGGGGTCGGGGGCTCAGAGGGGCGGGGGGGGGGGGGCGCCGGGGGGCTGGGGGGCCAGGGGCTTGGGGGCTCGGAGGGAGCCGGGGGCTCAGAGGGCTCCGGGGTTTGGAGGGGGCCGGGGGTTCGGGGGGCCGGGGGGTTCGGGGGGGCCCGGGCCACAGCACCTGCAAACGCGCACGGCAGCCCCCTCGTGGGGCTAAGCTAGGCCACACTGGGTCCTTCCCCGTCAGCCGCCCTCCTCCCTGGGCTGATTACCCGTCCTCCCTCTTCCCCGCACGGCTCCGAGCAGGTGCCTCGGGACGGTGGGGCCTCCGGAAGAGCCCGCGACCCTGCGGCCACCCAGGGCGACCCCCCCACCCCCCATCGCTTGGCTGCCTGTGCCTTTTGCAAGCCTGCTGTTTCTTTTAAGGCTGTGAACAGTGCCCAGAAGGGCCGAGTAAACAAGAGAATTTGCGGAAAAGGCTTCATTCAACCACTTTGTTGGGTTTTCATTGAATTGCCGAAACAGGCCTTCTTCCAGCCGAGCCCTAGATCCGCAGTTCCCCGGGGCCGGCCGGCTCCACCCTCCACTCTGCACCGGCTTCCTCTTTGCGCAGGTGGGTGGGAGGCACCCTTGCCCTGGGGGGGCACCTGTTTGTAAAGCACTCATTAGACCACTTCCTGGCCGCAGAACACCTGCTTGCATCCTGCTCATGGGCCTTTTAAAGGGAAGGAGCTGGGTTGGGTGTTCGTAGAAAGTGACGTCGCTGCCCCAGCCCCCCACCCCCACCCCCCAGGAGCAGTGTGGCCAGGGACCACAGCCTCACCGGCGCTGATCAGACCTCAGGAGCACCCCATCCTCCCCACCCTCGGCCTGCAGAGGGGGGCAGGGAGCCAGTGCCAGAGCGGCGCCCCCCCAACCCTCTGCAGCTCTCCGTGGGTGTCACACACAGGTTCTGTCCCAGGAGAGCAGAGCCACCATTAGGAACTGTGGGCTCGGACTTCCTGGGGCTACGTGCCCTGGGATGCTCTCACCAAGCCCCACAGTCCCTTTCAGGATTTGACAAAAGCTCGTTAACCAAAAGGCTTGCACCTCCTCTTTTTCCTTCTAACTTGGGGAAGGAATGCTTTGGGTCAAAGGAATATCTGGCCGTGGTAAGCAAGGGAAGGGGTTTTGACTTGGGACAGGGTGGCACTGGAGGGCTGCCTGGTTCCCCTGATGACCCCGGTTGACCCCTAGACAGACAGCGCTCCTCCTTAAAGATGCCCAGAGTAGGAAAGGAGATGAGGAATCCAAGAGCCAGATGCCAGGCTGGCCCAATTCCCTTCCTTGTCCCTTTAGAATTCCAGCTTGTCCCTGCCTGGTGAAGCCCAGACGTGAGAACGTGGGACCCAGGGTCGGTTCCCCCAGGACTTCTCAGAGCTCTGAGCTGCTGGCTTCCCTCCCTGGGCAGGCAGCCGAGCCCCGGGCTCCGGCCCGACTCTCCAGGCACCAGACTGGAAGCAGGAAGTGTGGGGTCCATGTTTTCTGAGGAAGGACAGGGGAAGTGGGGCTGCAAGGAGCCCTTGAAATGGGTGACAGGACAGGGAGTTAGCCTTTGCCTTTTTACGTATGTGTGAAGATGAGATAGTAAAATGGTGCATCATAAACACCATGACAACTCTGGAAGACTTTGTGGACCTTTTCAGAAATGTAAGGGGATCTTTTCATTTTACTACTGTGGTATCAGAGGGAACTATTAACTGATGCTAAGTAGAGATGCCATGGACCAGTGAAGGGAGAAAAGACAAAGCAAAAATTTACTTTGGGTAGATTAATTCTGGCCATTTATGTAAGTCTCTTTCTTTCTTTCTTTTTTTTTTTTTAAGATTTTATTTATTTACTCATGAGAGACACAGAGAGGCAGAGACACAGGCAGAGGGAGAAGCAGGCTCCCTGCAGGAGTCAAATTTTATCATAACACCTACATCTAAATGTGTGCTCCAGCTTCTGGGTTGTGGTTTGTGTGGCCTTGTGCATTGGGAGTCAGTTTTCCCACGCTCTGTAATGACTGGCAGGACCCTTAGCCTTGAGCCTGAGTGGATGGAAAGACCTGACAAGCGGACCCAGGGCCATGAGCCTGACTGGGATTCCCTGGGTGCTGATTCGGTTTATGGGGTTGGAGAAGAAGGGGTGGATTTGGACATCTGGAGGAGATGACCTGATCATTGTGGGTGTGAGGGAAATGGAAGAGTCCGATGCCTCTCAGATTTCAAGCTTGGGTCAGTGAGTGGGTGGTCTCACCATACACGGACACAGAAAACACAGGAGAGGTGAAGGTGTCAAGTTCTGTTTTGGACTTATTTGAGGTTGGGGGCCTGAAGAACGTTTGGTGGAGATGGGGAAGTGTCCATCAAGCAGCCGGATGTTCATGTCAGAAGTTTGGGCAGCCAGCAAGGCCTGGAGAAAAAGGTGTTGGCAATATATGTGGGGAAGCCAAAATCCAGACGGCTAGGGCAGTGGGTGTGTGAAGAGCAGAGAGAAATAGGACCTCGGGGAAACCCACAGAGGGGAGACTGAGATGTTACTAGCTGGGGGGTGAGGGGAGCAGTTTCTGTGGATAGGTGGTGTTCTTTAACGGAAGTGATTCCAGTGATGGTGAATGAGGGTCTGTCCTTCCCAGGAGATCTATTTCAATTGACCTGTGAAGAAGAAATCTATCAAAATAAATCACGTTCAAATTGCTTATTAACTCTCTCTTAAAAAACTAGGAACAATGATTATGTCCTCATTAGATTTATTGAGATGCATTAAGAAATTGCACACAGGCTCCTCAGTCCTCCCCAGGTCTCAGGATTTGAGCCTCTTTGAAGTAGCCCTATGAACTCAGCTGGCTCTCCTGCCCTCAGACCTTGGGAGAGTGCTTCCTGGTTCTCCCTTCCTGCTGCTCCCAAAATAAACTCGTCTGTGCCCTCTGTTTGATTAGCCTGTTTTTATCTGGGGAAAAAAAGAAAGTGATATAATCATTTTTTCAAAATTCAAATAGTACAGAAGGCTATTCAGTGATACGTAAATCCATCCTACGCAGGCCCGTAATCCTCCTTCCTCTCTTACCCTGCCCTGCAAAGCAGCTCCTGTTCCCCCTGTCCTGTATATACAGTATCCTTCTGGAAATAGCCAGCTACCTGCCTTTTTGTAAATAAGGTTTCATGGGAACACAACCAGGCCCTCTGGCTTACATATTATCTGTGGCTGCTTTCCCACTACCATGGCGGAGTTGAGTAGTTGTGACAGAGGAAGGAGTTTGCCAACATGGACTCTTTGTGTGTAGATACTGTTTGTATCATCTGTTTTTGACACACATGAGCACACTATACCTAGTCAAGAATTTTGCTTGCTTTCACAGTGTATCATGGAGGTTGTCCCACAGGGGCACATGGAGATTTGTTTCAGACTTTATAGTTAGATGTAATTGACCTATACCTCATTGGTGGAACAGATAAGGGAACTCTCTGGGGTCTCTTCTTATACAGGTACTAATCCCATCAAAGAGGGCCCTAGCCTCATGATTTAATCATTTTCCAGGGCCCCTACTTCCTAATGCCATCACGCTGGGGCTTAGGGTTCACATATGAATTGGGACATAAACGTTCAGTCTATAGCAGTGAGGTTCACTGGACTTTCCCCATCTGGCTTCAGATCTATATCTAATAAGGATCTGAAGATAGACTCAAGATGAGTGTTCCTTTTAAGCTCAGATAGGCCATATGCATCTCCACTGACCCCTTCCTGACATCTAATTCTGTAGATTAGATGCCCATTTCTGCCCAAGCCACAGTAATCTCTCCCCATATATGCTAAGCATAAATGCAGACAGTAAAAGTTACACAGTACCTATAGTTTAGCAGTTTACATAATTGGCCATTCTATCTGGTAACCAACAGCTCTCAAATTTCAGGTATACTTAACACAGAACACCACAAAATAGCACCATTCTATATATTCTCATTCCCTTATTTCTGGATTCTCATAAGGGTGAGAACCTTGTTTTATCTACCTAGAGGCTCAGCATTCTGGTTGGCATGTAAAAGGTACCCAGTGAATTTTGATTGAACTGAACTAATTTTATCAGTTCTCTTTCTCTTATTTCAACTGAATTATTCCTCTTTCCTCCTACAGAATGAAGACATTCAAATGTTGTTTTAAATACCCAGCACAGCAGAAAGTTTTTATCTTATTTGTAACTCTGTGGCTGTTCTCCTTGCTGAAGCTTCTAAATGTGAGAAGCCTCCTCTTCCCTCAGAGAGGCATTTACTTGGTTGAAGCCTTCCTGAGTACCTCGCCTTTTGTAAGGAACAGATACACCAATGTGAAGAATGAAGTCCAGTATGAAGTTAACTGTTCAGGTATCTATGAACAGGCACCTTTGGAAATTGGCAAGAGTCTGGAAATAAGAAGGAAAGACATCATTGACTTGGATGATGAGGATGTTGTGGCAATAACGAGTGATTGTGACGTTTATCAATCCCTAAGAGGGTACCATCAAAAGCCTGTTTCAAGGGAAGAGAAGAGCTTCCCAATAGCCTATTCTTTGGTTGTTCATAAAGACGCCATTATGGTTGAAAGGCTACTCCATGCTATATACAACCAGCACAATATCTACTGCATCCATTATGACCACAAGTCACCTGATACCTTCAAATTTGCCATGAACAATTTAGCTAAGTGCTTCTCCAATGTTTTCATTGCCTCCAAATTAGAGACAGTGCAATATGCACACATTTCCAGACTCCAAGCTGATTTGAATTGCTTATCTGACCTCCTCAAGTCCTCAGTTCAGTGGAAATATGTTATCAATCTGTGTGGGCAAGATTTTCCTTTGAAGTCAAACTTTGAATTAGTGTCAGAGTTGAAGAAACTCAATGGAGCAAATATGTTAGAAACAGTGAAACCCCCTAACAGTAAAATGGAAAGATTCACTTATCACCATGAACTCAGACAAGTGCCTTATGAATATGTGAAGCTACCGATAAGGACAAACATCTCCAAGGAAGCCCCCCCTCATAACATTGAGATATTCGTTGGCAGTGCTTATTTTGTTTTAAGTCGAGCATTTGTTAAATATATTTTCAACAACTCCCTGGTTAAAGACTTTTTTGTCTGGTCTAAAGATACATACTCGCCTGATGAACATTTTTGGGCTACCTTAATTCGAGTACCAGGAATACCTGGGGAGATTTCTAGGTCAGCCCAGGATGTGTCTGACTTACAGAGTAAGACCCGCCTTGTCAAGTGGAATTATCATGAAGGCCTTTTGTACCCCCGATGTACTGGCTCCCACCTTCGAAGTGTGTGTATCTTTGGAGCAGCAGAATTAAGGTGGCTTATAAATGAAGGACATTGGTTTGCTAATAAATTTGACTCTAAGGTGGACCCCATCTTGATTAAATGCTTGGCAGAAAAGCTTGAAGAGCAACAGAGACAATGGATTACCTGGTCTTCAAAAAAGTTATTTATGGCTAAAAATCCCATGATTGCATCATGATAAAATCATGATAGAAATAAGGTATCTGATAAATAGAGCTAATATGGACTTGTGTGCTATACCAGGCCCAGTACCATTCGAGCTTAACCTTGTAGTTTGAGGGCCATCCAAAATTACATGCACAAAGGCGACAAGTAACCTGCATTTGGTTGGGTGTTTTTATGTTTGTTTTTCCTTGTAATCGTACGGAGCTAAATCAGAAATCTAAAAGTCAGTCATCAGATAGTTACTGAGCTCCAACTGTATGCCAGGTACTTTTACAGAAATGTTAGCAATTAAATCCAAGTTGTAATGACTTAGATAAGGCCTTCAAGGCTTGCCATAGTCACACGGCAACCTTAATATCTTAAGTTTTCCACATAGCAATCAAGATTCTACTGAAAAGCTGTTGGAGTGTGGGATAATCACATAACCACTGAAACCACCAACTTCAGGATAGTGTTTAAGTATGATGACCAACACTTCACTGTCTCTTAATTCAACTCCCTAGACTTTTAACTGTTACTAGAAGGAGAAACTCCACTACCTCAGGAAAGCTCAAAGAATCGTCCAATTTCCTGCTTACCAAAGCATAATTTACCTTTTAGTGCCTCACTCTTTCAATTCAGAGTCAGAAGACTCTGTTGGCGGGGCATTTATAGTGTAGGATGTTAGAGAGGCTGGGTAGGGGGCAAGGGGATTGGGACAGGTGGTGCCTGAAGACCAACAGGGATTTATAGGACTTTTGCATCATGTTACACGATGGTTTCATGAATGGTCTCCTTTTTAATTCAATGAATTCTTTAAAACACATTTACTGATTCAAAATAAGAACTTGATTAATAGCTCAAAGTATCACACTCCTAAACTTTAAACCTAAATCTTCTAGCTCATAGATTATCATTTTATGTAAGTTGTTTACAATGGAATTAGTATAATTTTGTTTTATGGAACCAGTAGGCTAAGAGTCACTGAATTTTCTCAAAATGGTTGTGTAAAATATGACAGCTTTTTAAGTTAGCTATTATGGTCACTTTAAAATTTCTGCTTACATCTCCAGTAACTATCCAAGTAGAATCCAAACTTAAATTTATGAAAGCTCTAAGCACGCTGAAGTCCTTTCACCTTAGATACAAGAGAGAAAAAGTTAATTTTCTTAAGGACTTAGCAAGAATATTCATTAGTGTTATTTTGTAAAACCACTTTAGAAAACTACCAAATGAAACAAATAGACATCTATTTTAATGTCACTGTATTGTGCTGGAGGGACAGGAGCAGGGTCCCGAGAGCAGGTTGTAACATTTTTTATGTGTCTTAAGAGATCGTGGAGCTCATGTAAAAGTTTCTTACTGATCTTACATTTCAGTGTCTGCCCCAGTATCTGCATAACGGTGCAGTAATGAAGGCCAAAAGGAGAAACTATTTGGAGGACTAAAGTATTTAAGTATTTTTTAATTGTCTGTGTTCTACATGTGAAATGCACCTTGCTTGTTTTGAAGTGTAGGATACTGTCAAGTGGCACCACTTCTCTCCCTTTTTTCTCTGGAACCCGTTTTCTTCCTCTTTCCCCCCCACCCTCTTCAAATTACTTCATTCTCCAGAAAACGGCTATGACCAAGCCCCTGTTCTTAAAAAGAAGTAACTTGGGGATGCCTGGGTAGCTCCGTTGGTGAAGTGGCTGAGTCTTGGTTTTGGCTCAGGTCATGATCTCAGGGTTGTGACATGGAGTCTCACATGTGGCTCCATCTCAGTGAGGAGTCTGCTTAACATTCTCTCCCACTGCCCCTCCCCCCAAAAACAAATAAGTCTTTTTAAAAAATGATAAATAACTGTTGGATAGAGTTAAGTTCTGCAGAAGATATTTACCAGTTTGTTAGCTTGTGTGACTGTGACAAGCTAAATCATTTTGGTCTCTATGAACCTCAGTTTTCCTGGTCTTTAAAATACTTGGATATTGGAATGCCTGGGTGGCTCAGTGGTTGAGTGTCTGCCTTTGGCCCAGGGCATGATCCCGGGTCCTGAGATCAAATCCCCATCGGGCTTCCTGCATGGAGCCTGCTTCTCCATCTGCCTGTGTCTCTGCCTCTCTCTGTGTGTCTCTCATGAATAAATAAATAAAATCTTAAAAAAATTAAAATACAATACTTGGATGTCTACCCTGGCTTCGTCACACATTTGTGTGCGTGTGTGTGTGTGTGTGTGTCTAAGAATCAGTTGAAATAGTGTGTAAACTGGTTTGAAAATGGAGACAAACTATTGACAATAAATATCAGAGAGTAGTTTATTTTATTTTTTTTTATGATAGTCATACAGAGAGAGAGAGGCAGAGACATAGGCAGAGGGAGAAGCAGGCTCCATGCACTGGGAGCCCGACGTGGGATTCAATCCCAGGTCTCCAGGATCGCGCCCTGGGCCAAAGGCAGGCACTAAACCGCTGCGCCACCCAGGGATCCCAAGAGTAGTCTTCTTATAAGGCTCCACTCCACCCCACTCCATTGTGAGACTTAACCATTTACCTCTTCTGGAAAATCTTTGAAATACAAAAGAAGCCACAATGGCAGGAGTGACTTCTGTAAATGAATCCAGGTACAAAGAAACCCCTGTTACTTCATCAGGGGTTCTTTTTAAGCCAATAGGATTAGCAATTTGATCCAGTGGCATTGATCAGTCTTTCCTACCTTCTAGGCCTAAATAAATAAGGTCCCCCTGAAATCTTGGTTTTTATGCCTGTGGCTATCAGAATAAGTATCGATCTCCTGGTCCAGTATCTTAGCTCCTCATGAGAAATGATTCTATCCCTTATTAATTGGGAAGTTTTCCAGTTATTAATCACTTTCATGCCATATTCAAATGAAACATAGCTCCACAAAGAGGTGGCAGTGCCTTTTTGTCCCCATTGGCACATTTCTGGGATTCAATTCAACATTTCGGGGAGCTTGTCAGGTCATCTCTTTTGTCTTGGGAATCCTAGAGTTTCCTTACATGTCTTTGAACCTCTTTCAGACCTGATTTTTCTGCTAAAACCTCTTGGTATGATTTTTTTCTGGTCTAGAAAATGTCCTACAGTCTGTGTTTTAAAATCATTCTTTGCATAGTATTTAGTGAATCTAGAGTCTAAGTTATTTGGCAATGAAACCAGGACCTTGAAATTTGTAAGTTATATTAGATATTAATAATGAAAGAGCTACTAAAGTATATCTACATTATGTGAATAATCTATAACATTATAATATTTAAAGATCAATGTTGCTGCTATTGTTAATGTTTTGGTTATTCTAAGCGAAATATATATATATATGTGTATATATATATATATAAGTTTAAATTTACAGACTTAAATTTTGAAGATTTCTCTTGCCTTCTAGAATATGAATATTATACATACATATATATATTTTGACATTTCATGAAAAAAATGACAATCTTTTTTGGGAATGGAATGTGAATGTACTATGTGTATGTGACAGCTGTTTTTATTGTTGTTTCTTACCATTTTTGAAAGACACATTTCCCATTATATGAGTTTTAAATAGAGTGGTGTTGCATTTTGGTATTTTGCTGCTAGGAGATGCTAATTCTCTAGTATCGTAAATTAAAATGTGCTCTGAAAACTAAACCCCTGGATTTCGTGATGTTTCCTTTCTCTGGCTGTACTGGTTTCCCACAAAGCCTGTTTTAATTTATGATGCTTGCCCAATACTGGAAAAGCACGGTTAATTTCACTTCGGGGTAAAAGAATTCATTGTGTATATTATACACAAAATATGGGTTCCTGAACTTGAGTTGTTTAATTTGAAGGAATCTTCCAGGATCTCTGTCTTCAGTCTCCTTCAGATTGACTTTCCTTCTAAGATGAGTTAGTGAGACAAGTATTTTTGTTTGCTCTATTGCTTTATGGAAGTTATGTATAGGATAGGTTGAGCTTTTCATCTTGGGTCCCTCGGTCCCTGGAGAATCAAGATTCTTCTTCTGTCCACACCAGGACTCCTGCCTTGGTGTGAGTCCCCTTGACTGTCGTTCCACCAGGGCCCTCAGGTTTGGTTGGTGGCCGATTCCTGATGAACTTCTCTTGTGTTCTGAATAACACCACCTTCCCTACCTCTACTAAGCTAAGGACTATTTGACATCACTGAAACCTATGCTTCCCACCCTCTCTAAAAAATCATTCTGGCCAGTTTTCCTCTGTTACCCTTTCTAAAGCTGGAAGAGTCACCAACCTCCCTAACTGGCAAGGAGTATGCATGTCATGCTCACAAATCACTATCCATGCCAAGGAGTAAGGCCATTTTGGGAATCTTAAACATATTAAAATTTAACATTTACTCTTCACCTATGGTTAATTCTTGCTCTTGCCAAACTGGACAACCATGCAAATCCACAGTAATCTTATGGAAGGATTTGGACAGTTTTTGGTAGTGGTTGGGGGTAAGGGGTATTTGGCATCATACTTTAGACCTGTGGGCTTGATTGCTAGATAATCAGTTCTATCTATATATTTTTTATTTCCTTTGGGATCTACAAATCTACACATGAATTAGGACAACTGCTTTCTCATTTCATGAAAATGATTATGCAGAAACCCTGGCAGGAGAGAGCAGATGATTGCAAATTTATTCCCACTCCTAGAAAAAATATTCCTGAGTGGATGCATAACAGCTCGAGCTTTGCTTCGAAGACTAATGAACAATGTATCAACACAAATGGGTATGTTCGTCTGGCCTCAGATGTGGCTTTCAAATAGAGCAGCAGAGTCCTTTCTGGGAGTACCTGGGATTGAATCATGGAGAAGACAAACAGCCAGAAGAGAATTTGAGGAAAAATTATGGTCAGTGATTTGTGTGAATTTATTTTACTTTTTTTTGTTGTCATTGTTGCCATTGTTTCTTATAGCATAAAAGAAATGTGTAGAATAATCATGTATATTCATAATTCTAACATCCTGATAAAACCATTATAGTTCTCTGAATATTCTTCTTTTAACATTTAAATTTAATTAATTAACATATAGTAAATTATTAGTTTCACAGGTAGAGTTCAGTGATTCATCAGTTGCATAGAATGAACACACAGTGCTCATCACATCAGGTGTCCTTAATACCCATCACCTGGGTACTCCATCCTCCACCCCTTCCCCTTCAGCAACTCTCTGTTTCCTATGATTAAAAGTCTCTTACAGTTTGTCTCCCTCTCTGATTATATCTTGTTTTATTTTTCTCTCCCTTCTCTTCCCTATGCTCCTCTGTTTTGTTTCTTAAATTCCACATATGAGTGAAATTATGTAATTGTTTCTGATTGACTTACTTAGCTTAGCATAATACTCTCTAGCTCCAACCATGTCATTGCAAATGGCAGGATTTCATTTTTTCTTTTTTTTCCGATTTTATTTTATTTTTTTTATAATAAATTTATTTTTTATTGGTGTTCAATTTACCAACATACAGAATAACACCCAGTGCTCATCCCATCAAGTGCCCCCCTCAGTGCCCATCACCCATTCACCCCCACCCCCCGCCCTCCTCCCCTTCCATCACTCCTAGTTCATTTCCCAGAGTTAGGAAACTCTGTCTCCCTTTCTGATATTTCCCACACATTTCTTCTCCCTTCCCTTATATTCCCTTTCACTATTATTTATATTCCCCAAATGAATGAGAACATACAATGTTTGTCCTTCTCCGATGATTTCATTTTTTCGATGGCAAATAATATTCCGATAGATGATAGATAGATAGATAGATAGATAGATAGATAGATAGATAATAGATAGATACCACCTCTTCTTTATCCATTTATCTATCAATGGACATCTGGGTTCTACCCATAGTTGGGCTATTGTGGACATTGTTTTTATAAACACTGGGATGCAGGTGCCCCTTCGGATCACTATATTTGTATCTTTGAGGTAAATCCCCAGTAGTGCAATTGCTAGGTTATAGGGCAGCTCTATTTTCAACTTTTTGAGGAAACTCCACACTGTTTTCCAGAGTGGCTGCACCAGTTTGCATTCCCACCAAAGAGCACGAGGGCTCCCCTTTCTCTGCTCTGAATGCTTTTTTAATCTTATCTACACACATATGCACTTTTTGTCTCTCTGCTCACCATCAGTATATTTGCAATCACTTTCACATGTTCCTGCATGACCTTTATGGCTATCTAATGGTCATACCATAGTTCACTCAGCCTTTCCTTTATTATAGGACATTTGGATTGTAAATTACCTAACTTTTTTCCTTTGCTGTCATATACAACAGTGCTGTGAACAGCTTTATACATACATATATACATATATACAGCTTCTCCTTTCCTTGAATTACTTTCTGAAAAGGGAATTATAATTCTAAAGAGAATAGATTTCTTTTTTTTTCTGATTGCTTCTCATATGTTACATATTCTTTGATATAGCCCCCTGTCAAAGAATTGCATAGGACATTTGGTTGGAATATATCAAACACAGCCTCAACCTATGTGAAATAAACTATATATATTTATTATTATAAATGTTCTGATTCTCAAAGTGAGCAAAGACCTTTGTCTAAAGCAAGGATACAACCATTCCTCTAACAGATCAAAGAAGATGTTTTAATGTATGATTAGTGAGGGGCTCGTTCAGAATAGTATTCCCAAAGCTTTACGTTTGATGTTTAACTCTACTCCAGGAAGACTCTAAAGGCTGCTGGATCCTTCTAGTACCCAGTCTCCATGGGTTCTGCATATTTTTAGTCTGAGCAATAATATGACTAACTGTTATTTCCCAGCCTTCCTTTCAACTAGGGATAGCAAATAAGAAAAAGCAGAATCCACTGGATGGGGCATCTGAGAATATACTCAAACATGGCTTACCTGGTTCACCTTCCCTCCACCTCTCTTGCTTTTTCCTACTGTCTAGAATGTATTTGTAGTAGCTCGAATTTCAGCTGCCATTTTAAAACTCTGGGGAAGCAAGTTCTAGGGCAAGCAGAGAGTGAAAATAGGACATTTGAACCATCCAAGACCACCTACTTTGTCTTCTTTTATGGGTGAAAAAAGCTTGATATATGCTTTAAACTACTGTTACCTCGGGTCTTGGTTACTAACAGTGGAACATGATTCCTAACTTAGGGTATTTTCCTAAGACGATGGTTTTCAAACTTCAGTCTGCAGCAGAATCACTTAGAGGGCTTGTTAAAACACATTGCTCCCCCTCTCCTCTGTTCAATTCTTCCTCAAGTGGAGTGGTGGAGGGAGAGGAGAATTCACTGATGCTCTTTTAGACCACACTTTAAGAACCACTATTAGGGTATCTCTCCTGAAATTGTTTCTTTAGACTGGAAACATTTGGTCAAGTTAGCATTTAGAAAGCACCAAATATTACAATAAGCACACACATCTCCAGATTCTAAATAACTGAGATCAGAAGTTCAGAAATAAGTTAAATGCTCTGCCTTGTGTGCACTCTTTACATTATTAAGGGGTTGATTATATGTTTTTAATAACAATTAAAGTTGATATATTTCCCTAACTGTCCTCCTAAAATTTTAGGTCCTCCTAAAATTATTTTCAACCACGTTGCTGCCTCATTTGGAATCATTGTATGAAATGTAATAAAAACAAATGAATTTTGGGGGTATGATTAACCTGAAATTGCTGTACTGAAGTCTAAAATTCAGACCTGGGTGTGAATTCTCTTCAAGATGTATGCTGGTGAGACAAAGTATCTGGATGGAATTTTTCAGAGCATTTCAATGTGACAGTCCAAAAAAATTTTTAAATATTGAAACAGGGAGCTGTATCATTCTAACTTCACCATTTCAAGCTGCTACAGGACAGCCAATGCCAAATAGATACAAAGTTATATGTCATCTTATAGATGTTTCTAAGTTTCTACTTCAACCATGGGTGGATGCTCAAAAAATAAATAAATAAAATAAATAAAATTTTAAAAAGACCTAGAAAACTCAGCAAAATGTATCTGCAAAGGACACTAGCTCCTACTTTTTCTATTGTTTTAAGCAGCCACATGGAACAGGAAAGTTTCATTGCAATAATTCTGGTCCATGATTTAATTTACCCTCAATGGCTACTAATAATTTATTGATCCAGTTTTACAGGTAGTTTCACCAGGTGCTGTTGGGAAGGCTACCTCCTCAGGAGGTCAGGAGTCCGACACGGAAGGGAAGTGGAGTGGTGTTCAGTTCACACTGGAGTAGGTCAGAGCTTCAGATATTTCTTCAGGATGATGAAGATAGAGAATGTCTCATAAATCTGAATGTATTTGCTTAGAGACAGATTAGACCATTGGAGAATTAGAGACTGAATGTGGGAAAAAAATAAGGAGCCCACAGGAGAACAAAAAGTCGTGCAGCTATGGCTCAGTTAGAGATACTGTTTACATGGTCATGATCATATAATGTTAATCACGTAATATTTAACATGTGACTTTTAAATCCTGATCTAGTCAACATGATACTGATTCAGTTTATTGTGAATTTGAGGGGATAGAAAGGATGAATATGTGGGCTGGGCAGTGTAGGTATGTGTGTGAAAGATACTCTCTCTCATGGTAGGAATCAACAGATTATGCCTAAAACTGAAAAATCAAGTATAGCAATATAAAAATGTGATTTGGGTAGGTAGAAATAAAACTGAAAGAACCAGTTCAGAGAGTTGAAACTAGTTGCCACTGAAGAAGGGAAATGGGGGAAGAAATGGAAATTGCTGATTTTTTTTTTTTTTTTTGCAACAAACTTTGCAATCAGCTCTATAAACTTAAACATAAGCTGGAAAAAAGCCAATTAAGCAACCAGGAGGGAAAAAGATGTAATCTGCAAGCAAAGATGGTTTATAACAACCAGAGGGCTCGTAAAGGTGGCTATCACTTGGGTCTACTGAGCCTTTCTCCTTCCCGAGTCTTCAGAAAACAGTCCTCCTGGCTACAGAACAGATAGGCATGGGCTTGACTGCCATAGTGATCGGTCTATGGTGTGGACACATGACCTAAATTAGGCTAATCAGGGTTCCTGGGACCTTGCAAATTCCTGCCAGGGGATAACCTCTTGCTCCTGAAAAGAAAGCAAAGAGGCTGATCCATTTTTAAAAAAGAAAAGAGAGAGAAAGAGAGAGAGAACCTCTTGTTTCTCTCTGATCACAAAAACCTCAGGATATGGGCCCACTAGCCACGGGCAGCCCTGTACCGCACCACACCTGGACAAGGTTGTATCAATGAAGTCTGTGCCAAAAGGAACAGATTAGGAATAGAGGACAGAAAGGATCCTCAAGGTGTTTAAGGAAATGAATCTAGTCTTTCTTGAGACCAGTTCCTCTACCCTCTGGTCAGTTAGCCCAACTAAAGCCCTCCTTTTGTTTGTTTAAGGAAGACTGGGTTGAGTTTCTTTTGGTTGTGGTCATAAATACTAATAATATACCATAGAATACCATCAAACAAAACTTTAAACATTTTATTATGAAACATTTCAAATAAACATAAAAATAGAGAGATGGCATGATAAATCCTCATTACTCAGCCTCACATTTACTAGTATTTTGACAATCTTGTTTTCCCCAGAATATTTTAAAAGAAAATCCCAGAGAGGGGTGGTGGGACAAGGGTAACTGAGTGATGAACATTAAGGAGGGTGCCTGATGTAATGAGCACTGGGTGTTATATAAGACTGAGGAATCACTGACCTCTACCTCTGAAACCAATAATACATTATATGTTAATTAATTGAATTTAAATAAAAAAAATTTTAAGTAAAAAAAAAAAAAATCCCAGACATATTACCTCACTTAGCTCCTATAGTCCACTTGTGCTTTATGCTCTGGTCCTGGTGAGTGGAAAAGTGCCAGACACATGCCTGGTTTGTCCATTTTTGAACCATATTATGCAATTGCTGTTTTTATAGATCAACAGCAATATTAGATGGTCTTACCTAATACTTCAATATAAATCTAAGTGTTAAAGATCTTTTTTTAAACCTGACCATTATGTCATTACCACACCTAACAAAATTAACAATTCCTTAGTATGTAACACTGAGTTCATTTTCAAAATTTCCCAGTTGCATCGAATATATCTTTGTAGCCACCATTTGTTTAAATGAGGATCCAAATAAGTTCTGAGCAGTAATTTGTTCAGATTCACTTTTTAAGGGGCACCTAAGTGGCTCACTTGGTTAAGTAGACAACCCTTGATTTCAGGTCAGGTCATGATCTTGGAGTCCTGGGATCAAGACCCACGTGGGCTCCACACTCAGCATGAAGTCAGCTTGAGGATGCTTTTTCACTCTCCCTCTGCTCCTCCCCCTACTCACTCACACTGTCTCTCTAAAATAAATTAATAAATCTTTTAAAAATAATAATAAAATAAAATAACATTTCATGCGTTATTATTCTCATTTAGCACTCTCGAAGAAATATGGAATGGTGAACAGTCTTCTGACAAAAAAAGCCAAAAGAATCAGATCGCAGTTCCTTCTCAGATATTATTAGATTCAATACTATTTAATGTTATATGTTAAATATATTAAATACATATAAATATATATTAAAAATATACCATAGGTACATGTGTGTATGTGTACATCACTCTGCCAAGCATGGTACTCTTTCTTTCAAATCCTACATTTACTGTTATGAATGGTTGCCTATATCATCTTTATTTTGTAGATGATGAAGAACCCTAAGGAAACCAATAGGCTTGTCCAAGGTCACCAGCTAATAAGCAGCAGGGCTGAGTTTGAAATTGAGGCTTTGTGGCTCCAAAGGCCAAGCTCTCAGCCACTTAACACCACCTTTGCTTTATGCACTGGTCCAGGGTTGAGGAATTCATCCGTGGGCCTTGGGGGCAGTGGACATTTGGGGCCATTGTTGCTTTTCCTCTGCTAGTCACTCTGTGGGAGGCCACCAGCTCTCTCCGTAGTGCTCCCCCTGCCCGCCCTGAGCTGCCTTGACCTGTGCTCTTCCCCCCTCACTGCCTTACTCTCTGCGGCGTTCTCTCGGCCTCATGCTCGAATCTGCTTTTCCACCGAAGCCACTTCCAATCCTGCCAAGCCTAGCCTCCAAGTTAATCTCAATTCTTCAACTATAACCTTCAATTAATTCAGTTAGTGCTGTTTTTACTCCTCTATAGCCAATGAGGCCTATATCGGTGTTTCAGACTAAAGGGGCCCAAGCCCCTTTCCCTATTGGAAGATCTAATTCTCTGTATTTCAGATACATTCCCTTGGGCAATGACAGCAGGCAGGCCGTCTATGCGGGCCGCGTGGGACTTGTCCACCGACACCATGTGTTCAGCAGGGTGCTGGGCTCGCATCACACTTCTCAGGGAGCCATCTGCTTCAGGATTATAGGAGAATCATCTCATCAGAGCTTCTCAAATTTTAATGTGCACAGAAATCACCTGTAGATCTTGTTAAAATGAAAATTCTGCTTTGGTCAGGCTGGGTAGGGCCTGAGGCGCTGCCTCTCTGACCAGTTCCCAACTGATACCCGTGCTGCCTGGCCATAGACCATCCTCTGAAGAGCAAGAACCTAGGTCACTGGTTCTCCGCACCAATTACACATCAGAAGACACTAGAGTGTGTCTGATTAGGGAAAACCTAGGTGCAGGAGGCTAAGAAAGCTCCCAAGGGGATTCCAATGACCAACCAGAGTAGAAAACTGCCCATGTGGAGGCAGAAGTGGCAGCAAGAGCTGCATGGCCAGGTGAGTGCACACCTGGCCAGGTGGAAGAGGTGAGGCGGGGCAGGAAGGCGGAACTCCTGGCTCCTGATTGTCTTGATTTCCAGGGCTTCCCACCTCTCCTCACTGACCCTCACCTTCTCCCTCTCTCTTGTTGTCCCCCTACCAATCCATCCTCTTCCAAACAATCTCAGTGAGAAGAAAACTGAACAAACTGAAAACCAACAACCTTTTCTGGATCCCTGAGAGGACGGATGTCACAGGCGCACTGTCCCCTTGAAACTCAGAGAGACAGCCAAATACAGAGGGGTCACCAACTTAGCCGGAGCAGCAATCCACAGCTGTAGCCTGTGCCACTTCGATAAGTGGCATGTTGCTGGGGGCTCGGTTGGGGACAGGCTTGAGAGGTCAAAGTTCTGGGAGGAACTCCAGGGGGATGCTACACTTGTGTTGATCTCCAGGAGCCCCATCAGCTTCTCGGGGTGAAGGTGGGAGGAAATTCTCCTTGTGCTTCAGCACGCGGGGCCCAGAGGGGGGCATGTGCTTCTGGGCAATAAGTATTTCTGAGAAAGAGATTGGAATTTAAGAACCTTGACATCGAGATGCTTGCAATTCAGCAGTTAGTGATAAGTTACTGCGCGTTAAGCACCGTGCTTTGTGCTGGGGACTGGGGATGAGGCGGACTAGGTCCTTCCCAGGGGCTCGCCGTCTAGGGGACGTGGCCGTGTGTGCACGGCTCTGCCAGAGAGTTTGGTACCTGCTGCCCCACAGGTTTTGTCTCGGCTTCTTTTTTTTTTTTTTTAAGATTTTATTTATTAAAAAAAAAGATTTTATTTATTCATGAGAGACACACAGAGAGAAAGAGAGGCAGAGACACAGGCTCCATGCCGGGAGCCCAACGCGGGACTCGATCCCAGGTCTCCAGGATCATGCCCTGGGACAAAGGCAGGCGCTAAACCACTGAGCCATCCGGGCTGCCCTTGGCTCCCGTTATAGTAATAGAATTCTTCTTCCTCCCTAAGAACGTATTTCCCAAAAGAAAGATCATCATATTTCCTAGCCTCCCTGGCAAGGTAGGTGTAATCATGTGATAAAGAAGTGGCCAAAGGGATATAGTGGAAGTTTTACGTGCACGTTTATGTGCACATGCACTTTCTGAGGAGTGTCCTTAAATTGAGCCGATGTCCAAGACTTCCACCCATCACTGAATATGACCTTATTTGAAGGGAGAGTGTTTGCAGATATAATTAAGTTAGGAATCTAGAGGTAAGAGGCGCCTGGGTGGCTCAGTAGATTGTCTGACTGGCTCAGGTCATGATCTCAGGGTCCTGGGATCAAACCGAGTGTTGGGCTCAGCAGGGAATCTGCTTTTCTCTCTCCTTCTGCTCCTCCCCTCACTCATTCTCTCTCTCTCTCAAGTAAATGAATGAAATCTTAAAAAAAAAAGAGGACCTAGAGGAGGTGAGACTATCCTGGATATGAAGGCCAGCAGCTCTCTCGCTCTCCCCTTTTCTCTTTCTCTGTCTAGAAAGCAGATAAAAAAACTGGACCAAAGTAGGCATCTTGGATAACAAGGTAGAAGCCTCAACCAAGAGTCTGGGTTCCTGATGATTGTAGAGTTGCCATGCCATAGCAGCCTACATTTAATAAACAGAGATAAACAGATTTCTAATTTGGCTAAACCTTTGTTATTTCTGGATTTCTGTCTTTTGCCTTTTTTTTTTTTTTTTACCAACAAACCAACTAGCCACAATAAATTTTTTTCTTTTTAGGGCTCTCATAAATATTAAAAATATGAAACAACATATTATGTGCATTCCACTTGACTTAAAACAAAATATAAACTCCTTACGAAACAAAGGCCCTGTGTGATCTGACCCCAGGCCACTCCTCCAATCTCATCTGAAGCCATTTTGCCCGAGCAGGGCACATTTAAGCTTTCCCTACCTATACATTCTGTCATCATTCCACAGAAAAACTGGATGGCCTGTTATGCACCAGATACTATGCTCAGAACAGCAAAAAACAGTCAAAGAACCTGCCCTTAGAGCCTTTTTTTGTTTCTGTTCTACTTATAAGTCCTTTTATATTCCGACTTGGAGCCTTGGCCCACACTGGAGTGTCAGTCTGGGGCAGCAGCGTCCAACAGAAGTCCCTGCAGCGCTGCCCAGCGGGGGCCCAGCCCCACGCGGCCCAAGTGCACAGGACAGCTCTTGCTCACTCTACTCCCTGCAGCAAATAGCCAGCTCCATGAGGTGGTTTTAGGAGTCAGCCATGCATTTTCCAACTGAGAGATGGAGCCTGTATTCCGTCTCCTTGACTCTGGGTGAGCTTGTGACAGACGGCGGAGGTGATTTTTAGTGATTTTACCTAGGCCAGGTAGGAAAAGCCTCTGGCTGCTCTCTTGAAGGCTGTGCTCTTGGGACCCTTGCCACCAGGAAGCTCTGTCTCCAAACCTCAGTAATAGTGCGAGAAGGTGAAACCTCGTAAAGAGGCCACCTGGTGCTGCGAGGTCCCTGAGGTGGCTCAGCATAGTTAACTCTAGTAGTTCCCTGTGGCTGCCATCAAACATGACCACAAATTTGGTGGCTTGAGACAACAGAAATTCATTCTCTGGCAGTTCTGAGATCTGACAGAAACCTGAAATCAGGGTGTCAGTGGGTGCTGCTCTCTTCTGGGATCTCTGAGAGAAAATTTGACCCATTCCTGCCTCGAAGTTTCTGGTGGTAGTCACCCATTCTTGGCACTCTTGACGGTCTTGTAGACCCGTCTCTCCAGTCTCTGGCTCCTTCCTCACTTTCCCTTCTTCCCTGTGTTTCTCCTCCTAACTTACCCCCTGCTTTCTTTTAGGAGGACACTGGCTATTGCCTTTAGGGCCCACCTGAAATCCACAATGTTCTCAACTCAAGTTCCCAGACTTGATCCCATCTGCAAAGATCCATTCTCCAGATCAGGTCCTAGTCACAAGTAGTGACGGTAGCACTTGAGCATATGTCTTTGGAGCCAATGCTCAGCCCACTATAGTACCAGCCATGTGGATGAGGAAGCCCAGAGAGGATTCCAGCCCCGGGCTGTTTGAATTATTCCCAGACATTCTCATTTTCCCAACAGAGACTCTAAATGTGAAGCAGAAATAAGCTGTTGTCACCATGCTCTTTGAAATCCCGAGCTGGAGAATTTTTGAGCATGCAGTGGTTTTCTATGCCACTAGGTATGCGATGGTTTGTCATGCAGTTATAAATAATTGGAAATTCCTAATCCTAACTTAGAAGTCCCAGATCAAATAACATCTCTCCAGAGAGGCCACAGTCTAAATGATATTCTCTTGACTTTTCCTGTATGGCACTTACTACAATCTGTAATTCCATACGTAGTGGTTTTCTTTTTTAAACCCGTGTCTCCCCAACTAGACTGAAATTCCATGAGGACAGGGACGTAGTGCATCATCCAGCGCCCTGTTGTGCGTTTGCAGCAGCCACACAGTAAACATCCAGCGAGTGGGTGTTGAACACTGACATTCTGAGCTTTCTGTGACTGAAGCTACAATTGCTGGTTTGTCCTCTGAACTGATGCAGCTCTTGGAAAACATTGTGTATTTTGCCTTTTTGCTTCTGCAGATTAGATAGCATAGACTGCAAGCAAGTGGAAAGCAAAATGTTCAGTTTCAAAGAGCCAAACATTAATTCTTGCTGTTTCAGATCTTTGCATTTGAGTAACTGCTGTGGTTTTTAACTGTGGTGAAAACAAACGAACGTGAAAGGCAGAGCTGGTCAGATAGCCAGCCTATGAGGAAACCTCTGCAGCTATTTTTTCTTTTTTTTTTTTTAAATGAGAGAGAGAGGCAGAGACCCAGGCAGAGGAAGAAGCAGGCTCCATGCAGGGAGCCCGACGTGGGACTCGGTCCCGGGCTCCAGGGCCACCATGCCCTGGGCCCAAGGCGGCGCTAATCTGCTGAGCCACCCAGGGACCCCCCCTCTGCAGCTCTTTAATGAGCACCGGTGTGTCCACAGAATGACCTGAAGGTGTCCTGGCATGTCAGTGAGAATCTCATGACACCTCCTTTCATGAAATGAAATCCTAATGACAAACCAAAATTGAATAGACTCTCCCTGACATCTTAGCCATTATCCAACTTGTTCTAGAAAGTCCATTGGTGCAAATTTTGTTATTTTCCTTGGAATAAAAGCAAAAATAGGACTTGAATGAAAAAGCGAAACATGCTAATGCCACGCCAGATAAAACTTCTGACCAGTGTAACAGCCGAGTTGATCAGCTGTGACAGAGATGCCTGCAAATTGGAAACGTCGAGTATCTAGACCTTGATTGAGAAAGTCTGCCGATCTCTGAAAGCTCTGAAAGGACTAGGTTACCCATCAGGCTATTTTGATTGTGGTCTGATTGAAATATTTCTGAGGACTAGACAACTCCCTTCACTTTGATTTCCTCTATCAAGCAACCTGAATGTAATTAGATTCCTTGAATCTGTTTCTCTATTAAGTGTAGACTTGGTAACATGAATTTCCAATAGCCTTCACGCTTAGAGTTTTCACTAAATGGGCCCTCTGGTATGGCCCCTTACAAAGTCACCCCGGGGAACTCCAGTTTTCCAGGGCTCTAGCTTCCCTGGACATTATGGCTGCACCTGCCCTGTACTTTTTATCTCTAGGCCTCTTGCCCTTTTATTATTATTTTTTTTACTTATTGAACAAATAAATGAAGAATTTTAAAAATCAAACAGAAATACAGGGTTAAAACAAAAAATAATAGTCACTCCCCAAGGCCCTCCTGATCTTCACTCCCACCACCCAGAGCAACCACTTTCAAATCTTTTCAGTTTTTCTACTTGCCTTCATAATTCTAAAGAATTGCTGCATAGGGACGTCTGGGTGGCTCAGTGGTTGAGCATCTGCCTTTGGCTCAGGTCGTGATCCCGGGGTTCTGGGGCCAAGTCCTGCATCGTGCTCCCCCACAGGGAGCCTGCTTCTCTGCCTCTCTCTCTCCGTGTCTCTGCCTCTCTCTGTGTCTCATGAATAGATAAATAAAATCTTCAAAAAAAAAAAAAAAACATGCTAAATAAAAACTCATTGCAGTACAGTCACTCACATCAAGTAAGTAATCAGGTCCCTTTGCCGCCTCCTCTGCACATTCCCTTGCCGCGTCCCACTCCTGTTCTACGCTGATCGTCCTCTGGGCTGGCTGCAGAGCTGTGACCCTGGAGTTCCCCACCTCCAGCATTTTCCAGTGGGTTCCCACAATCTCTTGTTCAAGATGCCTCATCTTCTGGTCCCTGTATTTTCCCCTGGGTTGTCACTGTGATTGATGGGGCACATCCTTCTGCTGCTTCATGAGACTGAATGGAGGGTCAAATTTTTGTTGCTGTGTGGGTTAGGAAATATTTTTATTATACCTTTAAATTCACCTGATAGTTCATCAGGGTATGAATCTCCAGGTGACGACCATGTCTTAGAAGCTGTGGGCACTAGCGCTGTCTATGGCCCTGCCTCTCCTGTGCTATTGGGAGCATCTCCTCTCATTTGCAGAGGCATCCGGAGATTTAGTCATGACTTACCTGGTGAGGATCTTTCCTTAATTTATTGAGCTGTGTCATCAGTGGGCCTTTTAAATCCAGAGGCTCATGCTCCTATTTGGGAAATCTTCTTTTCTTTTTCCATAATTTCCTGTCCTTCATTTTTTCCCCTGTTCTTTTTTTTCCCTAAAGACTTTGAATTGAAAATTTGGGCTCTCTTGATTGATCCTGTGGTGATTTTGTCTCTTCTCCGGTATTTTCTCTCTCCTTGTCTTTTTGTCTGAAAAATTTCCTCAACTCTACCTTTCATGCTTTATACTGAATTTTTTCTTTCTTTTAGCATATTTTTAATTTCCAAAACTTTCTTATTCCCTGCGTTAAAAAAAAAAATCATGGCCTTCTGTGATTTCGGGGATGCAGTATCTTCTCGGTGGTTTTTAGGCTTTTCATTAAAGTTTTTTTTTTTTTTTAACTTTGTTCTCTGCGTTAGCTGGGTGGTTTGTTTGGGTTTTTTTGTTTGTTTGTTTGTTTCTGGGTTTTTTTGTTTTGTTTTTTGGTTCCTCTTCCCCTTTTATTTCAGTGTCTGTGTTTTGTCCTGGGGCTCCCTCAATCTGGTAATCCAATGCTCCACTTAAGAGTGGAGCACTTGGGGTGCCTGGGTGGCTCAGTGGTTGAGCATCTGCCTTTGGCTCAGGGCGTGATCCCGGGGTCTTGGAATCGAGTCCTGCATCGGGCTCCCCGCAAGGAGCCTGCTTCTCCCTCTGCCTCTCTCTGTGTGTCTCTCATGAATAAATAAAATATTTTAAAAAGTCCCTTCTGGTTATTGTGGCACAGCACCATCAGCAGCAGTCCCCCAAGATGCCCTGTATGAGGCGGTGCAGGAAGTCCTGCATGGGAGCCAGTACGAGCACCCATGTTTTGGGGGATGGTGGAACTGTACATCAGCTTGAGGAATTAAGACCTTAGAAGGACAAACTCTTCTCAGGCACCATAAGGCTTAACTCCATTCCTTGCCCCCAAATTCTCCACATGTGCCTGGGGGGAGCAGCAGTGCTATGGTGAGGCCGAGCCTGTGGGCATTCCCCCATGGACACTGAGGCACTGAAGGAACTCAACAAGAATAAAAAATTAGTCAAGAAGCTGGCCAAGACATATAATGCCTTTCCTTTCCTTTCCTTTCCTTTCCTTTCCTTTCCTTTCCTTTCCTTTCCTTTCCTTTCCTTTCCTTTCCTTTCCTTTCTTCTTTCTTCTTTCTTCTTTCTTCTTTCCTTTCCTTTCCTTTTTTTTCCTTTTCTTTTTTTCTTTTTTTTTTTTTTTTTGGCTTCAGAATCTCTGATCCAGCAGATCCCATGAATCTTGGGCCCAGGCCTGAATCAGCCTGGCCAGTTCCCATTCTTGCTGACCCACAAGGAGAACATGGTGGCCAAAGTGGATGAAGTAAAGTCCAGAATCAAATTCCAGATGAAAAAGGTACTGTGTCTGGCCTTGGCCATGGCTGCGTGGAGGTGACACATAATGAGGTTGTGTACCATATCCGCTTCGCTCTCAATTTCCTGGTGTCATTACTCTGGAAGAACTGCCAGCGCCTCTGGGCTTTGAACCTGGAGAGCACCATGGGCGAGGCCCAGCATCTGCGCTAAGGCACAGCTTAATAAACCCTAGTGCTGCAGAAAGAGAAAGAGTGGGGCGCTTACTGTGCTCTCATGGATAAGATGATTCAGAAGTACCTGCCGCAACAAACAATTCGAAAATTGGCAACAACATATACATATAAAACAACAACAGTTTTCAGGCTTGGACAATAGGCAACACAAAACTGAGAAAGGGAAAAAATGAGGTGAGCCTTACCACCACCTAGGCTTTCTGCCTGCGAGAAATTACCAGACTGTGGTGCAAAAGGAGAAGCCTAGATAGAGACTGGAGTATAGAAAGATCAAGGTAGCTAAACTTTCCAGACCAGAGTACTTAAAAGGCAGGAGTTACACAGACCTCCAGATATCCACATAGGGTCTCTCTTGAGATTTAGGCTCGATACTGATCTTATTTATGCCTATGGTGCAGTCCCACTAGTCTGGACAACAACTTCCAAGAAAGGAATACTTGACAGGGAGCCACGACATAAATAAATTTCAGATCTCATAGAGGCCTGACCATTTAATTTCCCACAAGTCAGGGTAGAGAGATCTCACTGAATACCTGGGACATTCAGTAGAGACCCCAGAAGGGCCAGGCCTTAAAAGTGGGGTTCACAAGAAACAAACAATCCAATCATGAAATGAGCAAAAGACATGAACAGAAATTTCACCAAAGAAGACCTACACATGGCCACCAAGCATATGAGAAAATGCTCTGCATCACTTGTCATCAGGGAAATACAAACCAAAACCACAATGAGATCCCACCTCACACCAGTGAGGATGGAGTAAATTAACAAGGCAGGAAACCACAACTGTTGGAGAGGATGTGGAGAAAGGGGAACCCTCTTGCACTGTTGGGAAAGTGAACTGGTGCAGTCACTCTGGAAAACTGTGTGGAGGTTCCTCCAAGAGTTAAAAATAGACCTGCCCTACGACCCAGCAATTGCACTGCTGGGGATTTACCCCAAAGATACAGATGCAGTGAAAAGCCGGGACATCTGCACCCTGATGTTTATAGCAGCAATATCCACAATAGCCAAACTGTGGAAGGAGCCTCGGTGTCCATCGACAGATGATGGATAAGGAAGCTGTGGTCTGTGTATACAGTGAAATATTCCTCAGCCATCAGAAAGGACGAACACCCACCATTTGCTTTGATGTGGATGGAACTGGAGGGTATTATGTGAGTGAAGTAAGTCAGTCGGAGAAGGACAATCATTATATGGTTTGACTCATACTGAGAATATAAGAAATAGTGAAAGGGATTAAAGGGGAAAGGAGAGGAACTGAGTGGGAAAAGTTAGCGACGGACACAAAACATGAGAGACTCCTAACTCTGGGGAATGAACAAAGGGTAGTGGAAGGGGAGGTGGGCGGTGATGGGGTGACTGGATGATGGGCACTGACGGGGGCACTTGACAGGATGAGCACTGGGTGTTATACTATGTGTTGGCAAATCAAACTTCAATAATAGAAAAAAAAGTAGGGTTAAGTTGGGTTTAGGCTATTGAGTTCTCTACAGCTCTCTTAAAGGAGCTGAAAAATCAGAATTCTAATGGATCACAGTAACCCAGAAGTAACTTAAATGGCCTGCCAAGTGTTATATTCTTTAAAGGAATATAAATCCAGCATTTGGTGATAACAAATACACTATGTTTGGCATCCAGTCAAAAATCACTAGGC
This sequence comes from Canis lupus dingo, assembly GCF_003254725.2. NCBI lineage: Eukaryota > Metazoa > Chordata > Mammalia > Carnivora > Canidae > Canis > Canis lupus. The sequence continues at coordinate 31,141,263 of NC_064245.1, forward strand.
AAATGAAGAAGCAGGAGAATGGGACCCATCACAAGAAAGATCAGTCATTAAAAACAAGCTAGGAAACGATAGAGAAGATGAAGTTAGTGGCAAGGCCATGAAGAGAAATGAAAGATGAAAAAAATCAAACGGAGTTTTTTAGAGGGGAAAAATACCTGGAATGAAATATGTACTGGGTGGGATTAACTGACTAGTGCAGAGGAAAAGATGGATGAACTTGAGGATGTAGCAGTAGAAGCTTCCCAAGCTGAAGGGCAGCCAGAAATCCTTGCCCAGAGGCTCAATACAGTGTGGAGCCACACCAAGCTGTTCAGCGCACATGCACCGGGGGCAGAGGTTACCGGAGACACCAAAGTGGGATTAAAACTATAAGCACACCGATCTAAGACTGGCAATGAAATCCGAGTAGAAGAACCACACGGAAAAATCACAATCTAATTGCCAAAAATCAATAATAAGGAAATAATGTTCAAAGTAGCCAGAGGGGAAAAAACAAATTACACACAGAATAAAATTAAAAATTAAAGCAGGGCAGCCCAGGTGGCTCGGCGGTTTGGCGCTGCTTTCAGCCCAGGGCCTGATCCTGGGGTCCCAGGATCTAGTCCCACATCGGGCTCCCTATTTGGGGCCTGCCTCTCCCTCTGCCTGTGTCTCTGCCTCACTGTGTCTTTCATAAATAAAATCTCTAAAAAAATAAAATAACGTGTCCTAACAAAAACATACACAAATGTTCATAGCAACACTATTCACCATCACCCAAATGTAGAAGCAAACCAGGTATCTCTGAACTGAGACGTGGAAGACAAAAGGCGATGTGCGCACGCGCGGTTACTAGGCGGCCGCGGAGGGGCACGGGCGCTGCTGGCAACGGCTCGGGCTCCGCCCCAAGCGTCCCCGAGGAGGCCGAGCCGCGCTGCGCTGGGCCTTGGCGCCCGGAACACGCGGAAAGCGCAGGCGAGGTTGGCAGGAAGCGGGCAGGACGCGGGGTCCGGGCGGCGAGAACCTTCTCCAACAAGGTAGTGCTGGTGTCTGCGCAATATTGCCAACGCGGTAAATGCTCCCCGAGTTCATACACTAAAATGGTAAATTTTGTTATGTCTATTTTACCGCAATAAGAAAAATAGTGTGAGGAGCCCGCTGGGCGACGGTGGGTTGGCCGGATGTTGGGGACCCGGAGTGAAGGGGGGGCCAGGGTCACTGCCAGGTTCTTGGTGTACAGCAGGGTGCGGCTAAAGCCCTTCGCTGGCTCGGCGGCTCCGAAGGCAGATACTGAGCCCCCCCTCCGGGCTCATCGTGCCAGTCGCCTGAGAAGCATCCCCAAGGCAGGGCCTCCGCCCCGGCTCCTTGCGGCTGCCTAGGTCCCGGGCCTCCTGCCCTCGCGGCAGGGGAGGGGAGAGGCAGGAAAGGGGTGCAGGGACAGGCGGGGAGGAAGGGGTGCAGGGGAGAGGCGGGGAGGAAGTGCTGCAGGGAGAGGTGGAGAGGAAGGGGTGCAGGGAGAAGGGGGGAGGAAGGGGTGCAGGGATGAGGGGGGAGGGAGGGATGCAGGGATGAGGGGGGAGGGAGGGATGCAGGGAGAGGCGGGGAGGAAGGGGTGCAGGGGAGAGGCGGGGAGGAAGGGGTGTAGGGGTGAGGCGGGGAGGAAGGGGTGCAGGGAGAGGCGGGGAGGAAGGGGTGCAAGGAGAGGTGGGGAGGAAGGGGTGCAGAGGAGAGGTGGGGGAGGAAGAGGTGCAGAGAGGCGGGGAGGAAGGGGTGCAGGGGAGAGGCGGGGATGAAGGGGTGCAGGGAGAGGCGGGGAGGGAGGAGTGGAGGGATGGGGGGAGGAAGGGGTGCAGGGAGAGGCGGGGAGGAAGGGGTGCAGGGGAAAGGCGGGGAGGAAGGGGTGTAGGGGTGAGGCGGGGAGGAAGGGGTGCAGGGAGAGGCGGGGAGGAAGGGGTGCAAGGAGAGGTGGGGAGGAAGGGGTGCAGGGGATAGGTGGGGAAGAGGTGCAGGGAGAGGCAGGGAGGAAAGGGGTGCAGGGGAGAGGCGGGGATGAAGGGGTGCAGGGAGAGGCAGGAAGGGCTACAGGGAGAGGCGGGGAGGAAGGGGTGCGGTGGGGGAGGAAGTGGTGCAGGGGAGGGGCCCGGCACCGGTGGCTCGGGTGGCACAGGTGGGCCGAAGGCGGGGGCGGCCAAGCGGTTCCGGGGGCACACGCGCCTCTGGAGCCAGGCCCGGATCCTGCTGGGTGTGAAACCGGGTCGCCCACGCGGTGGGTCAACATGCGGGGCCTCCCCGAGTAATTAAAGTCTGAAAAATTCTGGCAGAATTTGGGCAGAAAGGCGGAGGACGACCCCGGGGGCGGGGGGAGACCCTCTGCCATCTCCACCCCTCTGGGGGCTGGGTGACTTCAATTCCTTTCATCCTCCTGAATGGGTCATTTATATTTTTCAAAATTCGATTGTTTCAATAAGTTTTCCCCAAGTCTCTGGCTTTCCGGCGTCCTCCGTGAGCCTGAGCCGGGATCTGGAGTTACTCTTCTTCGAAAGGAGGCCTCGTAGGGGGAAGGTCTCAGCGGACGTGCCCTG